>NC_041398.2:97363167-97395667 GCF_900747795.2 Erpetoichthys calabaricus | reverse complement strand
TATATATATATATATATATATATATATATATATATGCATATATATATACATATATATATACATATATATATACATATATATATATATATATATATATATATATATATACATATATATATACATATATATATATATATATATGCATATATATATATATATGCATATATATATATATATGCATATATATATATATGCATATATATATATATGCATATATATATATGCATATATATATATATGCATATATATATATATATATATATATATATGCATATATATATATATGCATATATATATATATATATATATATGCATATATATATATATATATATGCATATATGCATATATATATATATATATATATATATATATATATATATATATATATATATATATATATATGCATATATATATATATATATATATATATGCATATATATATATATATATATATGCATATATATATATATATATATATATATATATATGCATATATATATATATATATATATATATATACATATACAGTATATGTCATATGAAAAAGTTTGGGAACCCCTCTCAGTCTGCATAATAATTTACTTTCAACAAAAAAAGATAACATCTGAGTACTGGGGTGTTTTCCAAAGATTTTTAGTGAAGCAGTATTTAGTTGTATGAAATTAAATCAAATGTGAAAAACTGGCTGTGCAAAAATTTGGGTCCCCTTGTCATTTTGCTGATTTGAATGCATGTAACTGCTCAATACTTGCAACACCAAATTGGTTGGATTAGCTCGTTAAGCCTTGAACGTGATAGGCAGGTGTGTCCAATCATGAGAAAAGAGGTATTTAAGGTGGTCAATTGCAAGTTGTGCTTCCCTTTGAATCTCCTCTGAAGAGCGACAGCATGGGATCCTCAAAGCAACTCTCAAAAGATCTGGAAACAAAGATTGTTCAGTATCATGGTTTAGGGGAAGGCTACAAAAAGCTATCTCAGAGGTTTAAACCGTCAGTTTCTACCTTAAGGAATGTAATCAGGAAATGGAAGGCCACAGGCACAGCTGCTGTTAAACCAAGGTCTGGCAGGCCAAGAAAACTACAGGAGCGGCATATGTGCAGGATTGTGAAAATGGTTACAGACAACCCACAGATCACGTCCAAAGACCTGCAAGAACATCTGCAGATGGTGTATCTGTACATCGTTCTACAATTCAGTGCAATTTGCACAAAGAACATCTGTATGGCAGAGTGATGAGAAAGAAGCCCTTTCTGCACTCACGCCACAAACAGAGTCACTTTTTATATGCAAATGCTCATTTAGACAAGCCAGATTAATTCTAGAACAAAGTGCTTTGGACTGATGAGACAAAAATTGAGTTATTTGGTCATAACAAAAAGTGCTTTGCATGGCGGAAGAAGAACACCACATTCCAAGAAAAACACCTGCTACCTACTGTCAAATTTGGTGGAGGTTCCATCATGCTATGGGACTGTGTGGCTAGTTCAGGGACTGGCGCCCTTGTTAAAGTCGAGGGTCGGATGAATTCAATCCAGTATCAACAAATTCTTCAGGATAATGTTCAAGCATCAGTCACAAAGTTGAAGTTACGCAGGGGTTGGACATTCCAACAAGACAATGACCCAAAACACTGTTTGAAATCTACAGAGGCATTCATGCAGAGGGAGAAGTACAATGTTCTGGAATGGCCGTCACAGTCCCCTGACTTCAATATCATCGAAAATCTATGGGATGATTTGAAGCAGGCTGTCCATGCTTGGCAGCCATCAAATTTAACTGAACTGGAGAGATTTTGTATGGAAGAATGGTCAAAAATCCCTCCATCCAGAACCCAGACACTCATCAAAGGCTATAGGAGGCGTCTATAGGCTGTTATGTTTGCAAAAGGAGGCTCAACTAAGTACTGATCAACTAATCACATTTTTATGTAAATCGTTTTGTTCACCCCACTGAATTAAAGCTGAAAGTCTGCAATTCAACTGCATCCGAGTTGTTTCATTTAAAATTCATTGTGGTAATGTACAGAACCAAAATTAGAAAAAAGCTGTCTCTGTCCAAATATTTATGGACCTAACTGTGTGTGTGTATATATATATATATATATATATATATATATATATATATATATATATATATATATATATATATATATATACTGTGTATATATTGTATATATATTACTTCTAGAACACAAGCTGATAATGTCTTTTGTCTCATAGAGATTTTGTACTGGCAATTTCACTGACAACCCCTTTGATTCATGACGAATACTATGACATAATTGCAGTTTGCTGCATCCTAAAATGACAGAATTCATTCTACAAAATACTTGTGAACATTCATTTATGTTTATTTATACAAACTGTTGTTAAATAATGGTAGATGAAAATAAGGTACAGTTTTCTTTACACTTTAAACCCAGTACACTAAAACACATATGTAAGGATACTAAATTACCAATGACAAAATAATTCTGAACATAAATTTGCATAAAGTATGTATGTCATTGGTAGTTTAACAAAAATATTTACTTGTGATTGTTCCATTTCTGCTTTGTTCAATTTGATGCCAAGTATGTCAGCAGCAACTCGCTGAAAGCAGAGATATACCTGCAGATTTAAAAATAAAAAAATTAGTACTGACTTCTACTACTTTACTAAAACTATGAATGGCAAGCATCATTTGTTATTAATCAGGTTATAAATAGCTTTATCGAGCAATAAAGAATAGAACTACATTGCCAATTACAAACAAATTAACGATGCCTTGCACAGTGAAAGTACAAAAAATACTTTAATTGCTGTATAGTACCATAAATGAGAATACTGTACAAGTAAACTTACTACATTGAAACCTATTGTATATTGTAGGTTTCAGTGTTGCCATTTTTCAGTAAGAAGTGGACCTCTCCTGTCCAGAGCAAACACACCTAGATATGTCAACGGAAGCCATGCTTAAAAACTTCACTGAAAGTGCCAAATTTGCCACTTTAAATACATCCTTAACAGAGGCCTCTCTTTTAAAAGTTGTTAAAAGGAAGATGTAAAAGATGAAATTAGCCTACACTCTGGAACCTTTCTAAGATAAATTATAGTTGGACAAGTTTATGTTGAATGCTGTGTGATAACTCCTTATACAGTAAGAACCAAATATGCATATCTCTATAAAACTCTACAACGATATATAAATCCATTACTGGAAATTAATGGACAGCAAAGATAAAAATGCTCTCTCTCTCTCTCTCTGCCATTAATAATTTCAAACCTTACCACATTTACCTAATTTCATACAGCCTTCGTTTTCCTTCATGCAGTACTAAGATCTCAGACTCTCATTGTGTAAGTGATCTGTTAAAATGAAGATGAGAGTTATTTATGGAGTTACGAATACTGGTAGAACTAGAGGTGCCTCTACAGCAGTAATTTTGAAACTGTGAACCCAGAGCCCCTCTGGTGTGGTAGAGAGGCCTCTCAGGGGGCAGCAGAATAAGCTGCTTGATATGAAAATACTAGGAGCTGAAAGTGATAGTGTTGACAGGGATGAGGATTTTGAGTTCCTGTAAGTCCAGAACAATCTAGTAGTGACCCCTCTTTTCCTCTCTGATGTTCCTTAATTTTTTAATGAGCTTAGTCTCCGTACAAAAGTGAACCAATGTGTTTACAGCCGTATTCGGACAGGATTAGACTTACACCAAGAGGTACCCAAGGCTGATTGCCACTCCCTAAGAATTATTATTGTAATTTTCTTTTCCTTTTGGTTGAATTTATTTGAAGGGGATGAGGTTGTGAGGATTTTTGTTTTTGCTTAAAAAGGCTTGGAAGAAAATATTTTGAGAAGCACTGATCTAGAGAACAGCACCTGCTGCAGGGTTCTAGGCATATACTGTAATATGTACTCATTGTTTATACTTGCCTAATTTCTAGTCAGGATTAGGCCTGCTCTGCAATTACTTGAGTTCACTCCTTTGGGTTCAGTGTAGATGCTGGATATCTACAAAGTGGGGAATCTGACGCAGCTGACAGCTTCCACCATCACTGCACTGATGCTCACTGAGATGTGTCGCACAGTTTCTCCTAAAGTCTACCATGACTTGTTTTCATGGCTAGGGCACAATCATGCACACATTCACATTTACTCTTAAGGAACCAAAGTTGAGTCACCTAAGAATCTAACATTTATTTCCACAGTATGAGACGTAAAATGGAAAATGTAGTGCCTAGTGAAAAAAATTAGGCAAACTCCACACAAACACTACCTCAGCTGCCAGAACTTTCAGGTTTTGCTTCTTATTTCAGTTTTGTGCAAAAATCTAAACAAGATGTACAAGTAAGATACTAGGAAAGCAAACATTCAATTCCCAGCTGCATTGTTATAAGTTAGATGGAAAATGGATATGAAGAGTTTCAATACTGGGCTTGAATCAATGACTTTGTACAAAGAAAAACATCTCAAATGATTGAAGATTAGGATGAAGATCCAATAAGTAAATTGACTGTTCTAAAGCAGAAACTCTGGCTATTAAAGAGCAACCCTGTCATTCCTGAAAACTTGAAGACATAGTGGTCAGGACTCAGGACCTGATGGCAAGAATGTCTGCGTAAGTGTTTAGGCTTCCAGGTAGGTTAAGTATGAAGGGCTGCAGATGTTGATGCTGGCACCAGCAGAGAATGTCTACACAGCAGCCTGTAGGCTTTCCCCTCATTTAAGAATAAATATTTAAAAATGTGTGGCACAACTGTACACTAGCTTAAACCTTTCAAAAGATGAGTTCACATTTTGCAAAAAAAAAAAAAAAACCAAGGCCTAAAGTAATTCAAGTACAACCCTTTTTCTTCAAGATTGTGTAGCACTTCAAAAGTTTTAAATTGCTTACATCTACCACAACTACATTTTCAATTAAACTCAGTTATTTTAAAAGTATACATAAAATTGTAAAACTGCACAAAACAAACTGATGATGTCACCTAGCATGCTAGTTAGCTGTGATACTCTGTGGATCCAGGAGGCTGAGTTTGAATACTGGTCCAGTTTACTGTCTGCTTACATTCCTGCTTTCTTCTCATATCCAAAAGATGTGCCTGTTCAAATAGTTAGTGACTATAAAAGCATGGTTTTTGGTATTTTCCTAAATGTGCCCTGTGATTAATTGGTTTCTGTTTTTTTACCCAATACTTCCAGGTAAGGCCCTGACCCGTATGAACACGCAACTTAGATGTGTAAGGATATGGAAGTATGTACTGAGATTAAGTTTTATCTTTGGTATAATGTTCCTTTGGACTTTACAGTAAAAATTATTTATTTAGGGCAAAAAAACAAAACTAAATTTTTCTGCCTTCACTTTGAGTGTAGCATGGATACTTTCTTAAATCTTTGCCTCAGGAGAATGTAACTAACTAACATTAAAATTGCTATGTTCAACACCCATTCTCTAAACAGGAAGACTGAAGTTATTAATGGCTTCATCACTGAGAAATGTGCAGATATTATGCATAATACTGAGGCACCAGTCAAAATGAATTTATTTTCCTTAATCAATATAGAAAAACCACATGGCTTCTGGCTGAGAAGGTTATTTAGCTTTTAGATTTTAATCAAGAAAATTCCTGCTCATTTGTTTACCTCTTTAGAATATCTTGCTTTAAAACTATGTGGATTCTCTTATGTGATTTTTGTTTTATCTCTCTTACAGTATACTGGGGTCTTTTTGTCATGAGAAGGCATCTTAAAACTATATATCATTTCCAGATGTAATGCTGGGTAATTTGAATAGTCTACCAGTGGGCTGCTATTTTCACACCTCACCAGAGTTGTTCGATTGGGTATGAGTTTGTGCTTTGGCTGGGACACTCAAGGACATTTACAGAGTTGTCCCTAACTCAACTTCATAGCATGATTCTGCCACCATCATGCTTAACCAATGGAATGATATGCACAAGTGATAATCAGTGCCTAGTTTCCTCCATATGTGACATTCCGAAATGAGACCAAACAGTTCAATCTTGGTTTCATCAGATCAGAGAATGCCACAGCCTAAGAGTCCTTTAGGGGCCTTTTCACCAGCTCCATTTGGCTTTTATGTGTCACATTGCCACTCTGCCATAAAATTCTGATCAATGTAGTGTTGTGGTGGTGGTTGTCCTTCTGGAAATTTCTTCTATTTTCACACAGGTTCTCTAGAGCTCATCTAAAGTGTTCTTGTGCACCTCTCTTAACAAGGTCCTTCTCTCATGATTGCTCAGTTTGGCCACATGGCCAAGTCTATTAACACTAGAATCCTTAAAGCCTACGAAAATATTCATAATGTCGGGCCACCTTAAATTCTCTCACACCTCCTCATCAGCATCTTTGTTTTGCAACTGTGTCAATCAGGACAAGCAGCAAGCAGCCTGCTCAATCATCCCCCACCATTGCTGCTGAAGTCAGACACAAAATTTTCAGAGCTGAAGTCACTATCAGGGAGTGAGGTGTCTGGAATTGTGTAGGGTAAAAAATATATACAGTGATCCCTCCTCCATTGTGGGGGTTGCGTTCCAGAACCCCCCACGAAAGGTGAAAATCCGCAAAGTAAAAACCATATGTTTATATGTTTATTTTTATATTGTCACGCTTGGGTCACAGATTTGCACAGAAACACAGGAGGTTGTAGAGAGAAAGGAACTTTATTCAAACACTGCAAACAAACATTTGTCTCTTTTTCAAAAGTTTAAACGTGCTCCATGACAAGACAGACATGACAGTTCCGTCTCACAATTAAAAGAATGCAAACATATCTTCCTCTTCAAAGGAGTGCGCATCAGGAGCAGAGAATGTCAGAGAGAGAGAGAGAGAGAGAGAGAGAAAAGCAAACAATCAAAAATCAATAGGTGCTGTTCGAGCTTTTAAGTATGCGAAGCACCATGCAAGGAAGCATATCGCTTGACAAAGCAGCCACAAGTAAGCCCAGCAAGGAAGGGAGCAATGTGAAGGTAGTCTTTCTGCATTTTTTAGACGAGCGTCCGTATCCTCTAGGGGTGCAAACAGCCCCCTGCTCACACCCCCTCTGTCAGGAGCAGAGAATGTCAGAGCGAGAGAGACAGAGAGAGAGAGAGAAAAGCAAACAATCAAAAATCAACAGGTGCTATTTGGGCTTTTAAGTATGCGAAGCACTGTGCGGGAAGCATATCACGCAACAAAGTAACAAGTAAGCCCAGCAAGGAAGGGAGCAATGTGAAGGTAGTCTTTCAGCGTTTTTGGAGGAGCGTTCGTATCCTCTAGGGGTCCGAACAGCCCCCCTGCTCACAATATATTTGAGGAGTTTTATTTAATACGTAATACGTGCTCTGATTGGGTAGCTTCTCAGCCATCTGCCAATAGGGTCCCTTGTATGAAATCAACTGTGCAAACCAACTGAGGAAGCATGTACCAGAAATTAAAAGACCCATTGTCCACTGAAACCCACAAACCAGCGAAAAATCCGTGATAGAGTGAAGCTGCGAAAGTCGAAGCGCGATATAATGAGGGATTACTGTATCATTATTTGGAATGCATACACTTCATGTGTATACCATGTCTAATATGATCTGTGTAAATGTAGGATGACATGAAAAGCAAGGCAAGAAATTTTGAACATATAACTAAAACAAACTTTTTTATGTTATAATAATGACAAAATGTTGACATGAAGTGTATAATGTGTGAAGATTGAAGTCCAAATATCAAATGAACACTTCCACAAAAGGTATAAAAAAAATGTTGTTGGCAATGTGTGAAAACTGAAGCCCAACTATCAGACGATTGGTAATAGACACATCCATTTGGCTGGTACAGAGGTAAGGACTGCTGTCTCGTAGTCAAGAGGTTGCAGGTTTGATCCTGGGTCCTTCTCACATTTACCGTTTTGAGTAGTGAGCTGCTATTATTGTTGCTATTATATAATAAAAACATACATTTGATTTGAGTCTCTAACAGCTGGTATAAATTTATGGTATTGTAAAAATTAGCGCTGAAGTGATAAAAGCAGATACACAAACACAGCTTAGTCTTTTCATCTTGGCGTCTTGTTGAGCAGTGTCTATGGTGGATGTTACTTTTCCTTGCACATGGACATTCACATCAACATGTCATTTGAACATTTGTTTTACTCAAGAATAAAACTGAGTTTAAAAAAATCATTCAAATTCAGTGTTACTCAAGAGTCCAAGAATAAAACTGAATAATAAAAAAAAAATCGTTCAAATGACAAGTTGATATGAATGTCCGTTTGCAAGGAAAAGTAACATTATTTACAATAACCATAAATTTACGCAGGATGTTACAGACTCGCATCAAATGTATGTTTTTATTATGTGGTGATGGTGATAATAATAATAATAACAACTTAATACTTAAAGTACTAAATGAAGAAATGACACAGGATTCAAACAGTCTTTTACTTTGTACCGACTGACAGTTGGGCTTCAGCAACATGTCAATTGAGCAATTTCTTTTTCTTTGGTTTTATTCTTGAATAAAAGCATACTAGTTTTGTTACACCTTTTGTGAAAGTGTTTCTTGGATATTTGGGCTTCAGTCTTCACACATCCTACATTTTATGTCAACATTATACTGTAACATATAAAAACATTTTCTGTTTAACCGTGTGTTCAGCATTTCTTGCCTCACATTTCCTTTGTCATTCTATATTTACACAGATCGTTGTAGACACAGAACACACATAAAATGTAAGCATTTCAAATCATTATATTTCATTACCCATATAATTTCTTACAAATGCATCGCCAGATAAACATTTCAACACAGACTTGAACTGTTAGGATTGCAGCTGGGTGATGCCTTCATCTGACTGAATGGGGGGTTGTAGCAGATTGCATTCTGCTAATCCACACATTTGCGAAACAAAAACAGGTTATTAGTGCAGTGATAAGGAGCAACGAGTTTCTTGGTGTATGTCAGGAAAATTTAAGGAGGTTAGGGACAATGAAAAAATTGTAAACTTCAGGGATTCTAGTGTTAAGAGTTGAGGGTGTTCCAAACTTTTTTTTTAAGAATTATGGAGGCCACTATCTATCTATCTATCTATCTATCTATCTATCTATCTATCTATCTATCTATCTATCTAGTCAACTGTGGGGCCTTCTATATATGTGTGTACTTTTCCTAAATATGTACATTCAACTGAATTGATGACAGGTGGACTTCAAAGAAGGTGTAGAAACACCTCAGTGATGACCATTAGAATGGGATGTACTTTAAATTTCAAGTGACATTGCAAATGGTCTGAATACATGAGTCAAAGTAATATTTCAGATGGCAAAAAAGGTATTTTTAGCTATGTTTTCATTCATTATCCTATTGGAGGATCCATGACCTGCAATTGAGCTTTCAGACACTGCACAGTAAGTTTCACTATGTCTTGCTAGTCTGGAGATTTCACTGTTCCTGCACATACTCAAGGTACCCCATGCCAGATGCAGCAAAGCAGTCCCAAAACATACAGTAAGCAAGCCTCCTCCATTTTTCAAAGTAGGTATGGTGTTTTTTTCTTTGAAAGCTTTATTTTTTTATCTATGGACATAGAGACTGATGTGACGGCATTCTCCTAGAAGCATAGTGGCTTGCCATTAGGCATTTTAGCAAATACCAGCCTGTTTTTTTTAGCTTTCTTTCTACAATAGGGACCACTAGTCACTCAAATAGCACTGGATGGGGTGATCAGACATGAAAGGACCTTGACCTTGGATTTCAGCATATATTGCATCTCTTTGGAAGTTGTCATTGGCTTTTTTGTCTACTATTCTCACTATCCTTCTGCCCATTCTAGGCTCAATATTCCACTTGTGGATATGTACAGGGAGGCTGGCTACAGTCCCATGGACCTTAAACTTCTTAATAATATTTGCAATTGTTACAGGAACATCAAGCTGCTCAGAAATGGTCTTAAAGCCTTGGCCTTTGACATGCATGTCTACAATTTTCTTTCTGATCTCAGACAACTCTCTCCTTTGCTTTTTATGGTCCATGTTCAGTGTAGGACACATGATAATACCAATCAGAAGAGTAACTACTTTTCTCTATTGTAAGACTGAAGATGTGTACGATACTAATTAACGAAAACAGGTAGTATTGAAAAAAAAAAAAACACTAATCCAGTTATTTATGATCTTTTCTAGGGGTACCAACAAATGTGTCCAGACCATTTTAGAATATCCTAGCAGAATAAGTAAAACTTTGTTTTGTTTTCTTCACACTTGCCTTGCTTTACTCAATGACATATCAAAGGAATGCAGGTATACATGGGACAACTGCTTTCCATTTAATCACTTTTCAGGAGGTATACAGCACTTTTTCAATGAGCTGTACCAACAAATTTGTCCCTGTCCATTTCAACCAAGTCTCATCATAACTCCATGTATTTTATATTTCAGAAATATGTTGCATTTCTTTCAGGCTATAATTGTGGGTCCGAATATGTTACCCTATGAATCTGGTATTAGAACTATAACTCATCAATGTATTCCTCAATATTTCTCAGCTGTTCATAAACATTACGTTGATATAATTTCAAAAAAGTTTAATAATAATTGCAAGTTGGCTATATTCTATGCCTTTGGGGAGACCAGTTAAGAGAAGCCCTCATTATACTGTTGTACCATCTGATTTAAAAGGTATGCAGATTTTAAAGAAGAAAAAAAAGCCTCCCACACTATTTTCATTTTTATTAAAGTTATTGAGGGTGTTGAAGGATAACTAAATACTGGCACAAATGTATCTGAATTATCTCTTAATATTCCAGCCTGGTTTTCCCTCTGGGCATAGCACATTTTACATATTTATTTGCTTTAATTCCAAAACAATTTACAAAACAGGTCAACATAATCCATCAATCCATCATAATCCATCAGTAAACATCAGTCGGAACAAAATTTACAGGACAAGTTTACAAGAAGGATCTTTAAGCGTTCTTCTTCTTTTAGATCTTAAGGCTGCATTTCACATAGTTTGTTATACTGTTTTCTGGAGATATTTGTTGAAGAGAAGTGTAGAATCAGGCAGAGTACTTATCTTAAATATTTCGTTCAGTTTGTTAAAACTTTGTAATTTGGTTAGTTTTATCTGAAAAAGTTTCAAGTATTTTCAAAGAACATTTAAAGGGAATCCACATACTATATGACTGGTAATGCATGGGTGGTTTGCCAGCTGATAGCTTTGTAATTGTGACTAGATGGCAAACGTTTCCAAAAATGATTAACCTACTGATTACACACTGTGCTTTAATTCTGCTTTTCTTTTCTTTGACATGACTTTGTTTGGTAATTGAAAAACATGAGATGAAAATATAGTCTAGAACAGATAAGTCCGGTTCAACTTACAACAGAAATGGGAAATTAAATGTTGAGAGCTGGAGGTAAAGTGTTTGTGTTTGTTTGTTTTTTTGTTTACAACTACTTCACAAATTTTGAGCCTGTTAATGAAAAGGTGAAGTGTTCAGCTGGATGGACCACATCAAAAAGAGAGACAGGCCCAAAGGCTGTAGTCTGAGTACTCCGATATAAATGCTTCGATTTTGCTGCTATTACTCATGCATACAATCTGAACCATTATTGTTATACAGATTATACTCATATCAACATACTGCAAGCATATTATCAGTATAACAATAATAGCATACAGTTAATATACCTACAGTATGTTGATATGTGTTTAAACCTTTCCCTGATTTTTGGTCTGCTTGTGGGGTATCATACAATTTAGAAAAAAATCAGATAGTCAATATTAAATCTCATTTAACAAGATAACTTCACACTCGTGTCTTATGGTTTCCCTGTCTAGGTTTTTTGAGTAGCCACATAGGTGAGTGTTTTATTTGTTTTCTCCTTGTTACAGAAAACATATTAGAAATCTGGTGAAAGCATCATATGGTTGATTTACTGTAAAGGAATACTGAAGCAATGTAACATGTACTTGTATGCCTAAGCTACACTAATCTCTTTTTAAAATTTGCCGGTTCTGTTTCTTTTAAGAATTTTTTTTTTTTAAATCTTTTGTCTTCTAATTATTACAGAAGCAGAAACAACAATGAAGTAGTTGCTCCGGTCACTTGAACCTTTGTCTGTTCTTTGATAACTAAAACTATTTAAAAAAATAATTGCAACTCTCTAATGCTAAATAAACTCCCCAAGTTATTACTTGGCTTTTTCCTAGCTCATTTTACAGTTAGAAAGACAATTTGATGTGAAATTAATACTTATTTTTTTACTTTCTTCATTTTATTTCACTTTTTTAAAATAGAGCCTGAACTCTAAATTGTATCCAAATAAAAGCAACTGAAAAATACAGAATACAATTACTATATGCTAAACAGAAGCAGCTATCTCAAAGAAATTTCTACCTGTGAAATCATTAGCAGGTAAGGGCTTAAATAACATTATGTTAGGTTATGTGATTGTTATTTTCATGATTAAAAAAAAAAAACTCAACTGTCATATTTATTTTTTATAACACACACAATACGTTCTTATTGTTTATGAGTGACTTACGGTATATAAAGCATAATTTTTCATTTTTCACAACAGACAAAAATATTAAATAAAATACAATTTATATCTTAACATTTATATTTTAAGTAGGTTCTTAATGTTTATGTAGCCAAGGAAAGTGTTGTTAGCAAAAATATGTTTAACAGAGTATCTGAATAATTATTCACAAAAATAACTGTTTGAGTAGTAAAAACACCCCTCTCCTTAAAAGTGTATGAGGTCACACTTGAAATTCAGTACAATAATAAAATATTTAAATGGATCCCACCGAGCAATGGAATAATTGTGTTAGCATGATAATTGAATCAACACAATTTCTGTATAATGAAGAATACTTTACCTATCAGTATTATAAGAAATTGCTAGTTAAAAGAAAAATGGGGAAAACTCAAGAGGTTAGCTATCTGTTTGAGAAGGTACTGTAAGCAGAACGCATCTACAAAATGGTTAATTACTTAATTAAATGTCATCCGTGCTCAGAAAACGCCATCTCATAACCAAAATGAAAAATTTTGCTGAAAAAATTCAAGCCCCCCCCCCCAAAAAAGAAATTCAGCAAAGTTGTATTCCTATCTTTATAAAATGTTCAAATGTCCAATGTAGCACCATGTGAGATCAAGTAAACGGCAAGATATTAGTGAAGTCCTAAAAAAAAAAAAAGCTTTCATTTTTAAATTTTGTTCATTTAATATCCTGCCTTTGACCTTAGGTTACTTCTTGGCAAATTCCTGTGGCTACCTTACTAAAAACATGTTTCCTAAAGAAAGGAAAAAAAATTGTCATGTCTTTCTTTAATAAAAATCTGCCACATTAGCATACATGTAGTACAAATGGAAACAGCTGCCCATATCTGGCGTACATTATGGAAAGATAATGTTTGTTTAACACATTTAAATTGTAAAGTAATATACATTTCCATGACAAAGATTACTATAAATTTAGTTGTTGTAAAAGAGCTGTAGGAAAAACAACACATTTTAACTTACAGAATCTCCAGTCTTCGCAGAAACAAAGTGACTGCTAATGCCATTTTCTTGGCAGTATCGTTGGTGTTTGTCAGCCTTTACAGTTCTCATGTGCTCCAAATCAACTGCAACAACACATAAATATATTAATTTTATTTTAACAATGTATTAATTTGTTATCCTATTATTTACAGGTAATGTCACAGCAGAAAGCAACACATTAGTTGAAAAGATGGCAAGGATGTTAAAAGTATGCAAGATGGTGTGTATTGTGGGTAAGGACAACATTAAACACACTTACAGGTAAAAGCCAGTAAAAGTACTTACAGTAGTAAGATGATTTATGATGGAAAAATCTGAGTTTATTTCAAAACATATAGCAATTTACTCATGAAGTGCCACATTATTTACTTTAGTCTGTCTAAAATGTTTTCAGACTAAACATGGTTCCACACATTGACCAAAGTTCCAACTTATGCTGCTAGCAAGTGTTAAGATTAATTATATTGTAAGCATATTTTGCTCTTGCTCTGATAAGCAGCATTTTGTCCAAATCATCAAAGACATATTCAATAAAAATAAAATGTATAAGGATACATTTTATAAATTGCGCACAAACACTAAATGAACCAAGACATTTTGTTACAAAAAACCTAAAGGAAGCTAAATATTACTTAAGTCCCCAAAAATGTTTACAACTAATTATTTAAGTATAACAATCCTTTTTAGATAAACAAAAACAATGTATTATTAACAAATTGAGTTGCTCCTGTAATCAAAACATAAGACAATACTAATTTAGATATACTCAAATATTTATAAAAATAAGCCCTGCAAAGGCAGTATCAAGTTTATTCCAACAGTTAAGTACAGAGTGGGCTACTTTAAGTAAACTTTGCAAATCCTTTAGATCCTGGACACTTGGTCCAGGTAATTCATCACTTGTCAAAAGAAGCTTACAGAACATTAACACATTCGATGATACATGATGTATGATGGAACAATTGAGAACAGAAATATATACAGTGACAACACCAATGGAAATCAAGCATTAGAAAATGTTCCAAAGAGCATGAATGTTGAAGTGAAATAATTCATTGCCCTGATCTCCAGCCTTTTAGTCTCCAGGGCACTAGTTAACTATCCACCCATAATCTAAGGTAGTAAAAGAATCCAGATTGTGTAAACCACATGTTAAATGAATTATGAAGGGTTTAACACAGTTCCCATGTAACTGCAGTAGCAGGAAACATACTGCCCAGGAACAAGAAAAAGGTCACAATGACAGCACAGGATTTTAACCATAGAAGAAAAATGGCCCATATGTCACTGTATTACACACAATATTCTTTATACATATATTTATTTATTAATTTAAAATATGTAACGATTGTTACATACTTCAAGGGTATAATAAAATCTGGTTTAATTTTGGCTTCTGCAGAATACAAAGGAGACCACTAAAAAATTCTATTATAAAAACAACTTTGTTTTCAGTCATTTCTAAAGACATATTTATACTTTCTATGCAAATTCTCATTCCTTTCTAATACTTGCCTCTCATACATTTACTGAAACGGCATTAACCTTTAAAGTAGCTGGTGTCACAATTGCAAAAGACTGCCCAGCTAAGAATACATCTTTCTATTCTCTATTAACTTTCTATTTATTCATTTAAGATCCTATGAAAACACTCATTTTTTGGATACAAAAACAGTAGTGTGCAAAAGTATTTAATCCCCTTGAAAGTCATCATACTTTTCTGCATAACACAAGATTTGTACATACACTTATCCATTCAGTATTTTAATATGAACTCTTATACTGTAAAAATACATTTCCACAGTCAAAATAAACCATTTTCTGTGTACATTTAATTGAAGAAGAAAAGCTCAAAATTTACTCTTTTCATAAGTATTCAAGCTCTACACAGAACCCTTTTGCCGCAATAACAGCCATTATTCTTTTAGGGTAAGTATGTACCAGTTTTGCACATTATTCAGGAGAAGATTGAATACTTCTGCACAACTGTATATTGAAATTAATATTTAAGATGTTGGATTTATGTAAAAGAAAAATAACAGTATTATAATATGAATATTCTGTATCTAATTAAACAATTACTTAACTTAAGAAATATATTGTGTGTAAAACATTGAATGCAAAAAAAAAATCAACAATGTTAACAGTATAATTTGCAAAGCACACAATAATTTTTATATTAGAAATTATATTAAAATTAAGAAATAAAGTAAGTACAACTGAATTTTGGAGTCTGTTTAACCTGTTGTCAACCAACTGATGACAACTGGTGATGTGCAGTGATGTCTGATGCTATGTGGACTATGATATGTGCAGTGTATTACTGTTTCCTCATGAGTGTAGGTTTCAAATACAGTATCATTTGTGTTTGGTGGTTATGTTAGAGCATATTTGAATGAGCCCCGGGAAGTTACAAAATAATACTAATATTTTGTCCCATTTCTTAGAAATGGCTGACGTTTTCACACCAACAAAAGATTTGTATTTCTTAAGATGACATAGGGCAAAAGGGACACAAAATAATGATTGTGTATATCTTACTTTAGGAGCATACATTGCTGCATGCCTCAAAATCTTTACTCTTCAAAACTAAAACATGGAAATAACTAAACTAAATGTTCTCTACCTGTCCAATGTGTTTATCATTCACTGTATTACTTCATCTTGCATGCAGTTTTTGACACATCCATATATCTACAGCAAACTGGATACGTTTTTGGCAAACAGTTCTAAAACTTCAACAGGTGTCTAACGTCAAGGAAGCAGTTTAAGAGTTCTATATACTTCTGCCTTATTTTGTATGTTCATTGTGGATAACATGCCTTTCTTTTTTTGCATTCATATTTAGTATTGTCATCGTAAGTCTTGTAATTACTTAAAAATTACATAAAAATGTTAATTTTATGCACAGCAACTCAAAGCTACAGTGAGTGAATTGAGTAGCATGCACCCATTCTGGTAGGTAACTCAGAGCAACATAACAAAGGGGAATGTGAAAAATTCAAAGAGAAGGCAAGCACTGTATTTTCTGTAGACACAGTCTTTCTTATTGCCTTGTTAAATTGAAATGTTTTAATGGGTGGTGATATGTAATAGAATTTGTAGCAGATGGTCATGGCATATGTTTAGTTTTAGGTGGATGAAGTAAAAGAACTCTTTGAAAAATGGCAGCATATATAGCAACCATTCCTTCAATATATATATACAGTATATATATTACCCATGATCTTTTTACTTAGATAATTACCCAGTACTGTACTTTTTTTAAAATTTTTACTTCTTTCCATCGCATATAATTCATGCAAAAAGACAAATGTCATGTTCATTCTTTTTGTTCATATTTAAGTTGGGAAGCCATCAACATTAACTAATGAAAGTACAAGATGTTTTCAATAACAGTTAAAAAAATAAATAAAAATAAAAAATAGACAGAAATAGTTTCTGAAGAATATTTAAAATTAATCATATTTAAGTCAGTGACTAATGAAATAATCATTTTTGCTTTTTCACATTTTAAAATGCATTTTAAACAGTATTCACTAAGTAACTTTAAATAATTGATTAAGTGGCTGAGTGACTACAGCCTTTAAAGTATTCCCTGTTCCAAGTTATCTCCAACATTTTGTTTGAAGCTTACCAGAGAATCTTTCACTATGTTGAATTCTGTCTACAGAACACATTAGCTATTTCAGATTCTTCTAAGAGTTTGTTTATAAAGATTACTATAAATTACAAAAGGGTAGATTTTGCCAGATAAGTAACATTATATATTGAAGAGCTGAATTTAAATAATTAGTTAAACATAGGGTCTTTAAAATCTTTTAAACAAAGGTTTTCTTGAAAGTTTGCTTGTATTGCATTTATTAGGTAATAAAATGATTATGCTTTCACCAAAAGAATAGACAATTCATTTAATTTATCTCAAATATGAATAGTTCTGCAATTTTATAATATAATAACAGAAATGGAAATAGTGACCATTTTATGCAGTTAACCTCAGAAACAAATTAAACACCAAATCTTGGAGATCCTAATTAAATGGAAAACATTACAGGAAAATAATCATACTCCATAAAATCAAAGAAAAACAAATCATTATAATGGATGCACATTTAATGATGATGAATAGCCATTTAAAATATACATTTTCATGTATTTTGAAACAATTACATGGATTATTGAGGGAAAAATTTATCATTAAAAACATACATTAGCATATTTAGAAAATAATTTTAAATATAATTTACACTGTATTTTGCAATAAAAATTGTAGAGTATTGTCAACATTTTATGCACTACTGCGATCAGTTAAAAATCAGAATTTTGCATTTTGTGAATTTTTAAGTAGTTCCAATCCCAAATATATAACATTCAATTATAAAAAGACTTTAATGCAGTAATTTTAGATTATCAAGGAAAAAAATCTCAAGGGGTGATCTGTTTTTCCTCATTTCTGACAAACTGTACGTCACATTAACTGCCTCCAGGAAGTTATTCTAAACACAAAATAAACTGTTTATGCCCTTGCACAGATAGATAGCATGACAGATTATTACTTATGTACAGATGACATGCATTAATTTGATAAAAAGCATGTGTTTATGCTACAGATTGTCAAGTAGTCTAGTTTGCAGCTCAACAATGTTTTCCACTGTTAAAATTAGTGATAATAATTTTATCTATATCATATAATATTATTATATATTATTATTATTATACTATATAACAGGAGCCAGGAGATAAATTTGAACATTAAATAAATTTATCATTAAATAATCCTTTACTCAATGTGTATGTTTATAATCTTTTTCTAACCTTTACAAGATTCACAAGAAAAAAAATAATAATTAAGAGCTCTTCATCAGCCTCAAAAGTCATAACTTGACTTTAGGAGGTAGATATAACATAGCAAACTAAAAACAGTCAGTTCACTCCAGAGACGTATTCTCCGGCTACAAAAGCAGTCATTTAATTCATTTACATGCACGCACATAATAGGGTTACAGTGAATAACCCAGTTAAGGCAAAAACCTGGTTTCTTAATAACTGCACTTACAAGCACAAGCAATTATCTGGAGTTCTCCTTTGACAAAATGCTCAGGCATCATTACGCTGTGTAGAAAAAGACTTTCAGTGGTCACTTTGAACATGAAAATAAGCATGATGCCTATGGTTATTATATTGTGTTATATAAATATAAATATGTTTAGTCAAAGTGATGCTTTATTTATAGATGTCTGTAACCAGATTGCACGCAACAAACTCTTTTCTACTTGGCTATGCGATTGAGCCCTACAAAGGACCCGGTATGTGTGCTTCTTGCATTACACTCAGTGCTGCTGGGATAATAATGCAAGGCATAGGTAGGTTGCTTGGTACTTTAAAAACTAATCAGACAACTTAATGTAGTTACTTTAAAATGTGTTACCCTACTGCTCTCAAGAGTGAGTTGCTCAGCTTAGCGCTATACGTTCACCTCATCAACAAAAATTTAGCGATTTCTGAAATATTATTGCTTTATTATACATTATTTCAGCCAAGAAAAGAATTAATATGATCACCCAAACTTTTACCTCTGGAAATGTATTTTGTTGATGCTTCTGCTCATGACTACTGAAAGCGTGTGCAATATCAAATACATGTACAAGCTGACAGAGTGCAATGGACATGCACAGACTACAAAATCCTTAACAGTAACCCAGTTATGGGATTTCTATGGTCTCATAATCGGATTATTCACGAATAAAACCTACCTATGTTAATTAGGTTTCTCAGAGGCCAATAAAGCCAATCTCTATGATTGTAATATGGGTTTACATGGCATTTTATTCTGTGAATAATAGGTTTATTGAAGTGCATGTAAACAAGCTAAATATTACTCAATCTTGTCTTAATTTTTAAGGCCCTGTCACACTACATAATTTTTCCAGTGATCTTCAGTCACACACCTTAATTTACACAATCTTAGCAAGTCAGGGGCAGTTGTGGTGTGATCCTGTGACTAGCAGTCATGTAGTCTGACATCTCCAGCAATATAGTCCAACCAGCTCTCTGTATGCGAGAGCTTACAACCAATGTGCACTCTTCCAGAAGTACAATGCATACAATGCAGCTGGAAAGAAACAGGGGTATTTAGAGAAACTTGCAATGTACTATACATTTCTTAGCTCTTGCAGAGTAGAGAAAACCATTTTTTGGTACTTTGAGAGTTTTCGGCAGTTTTAAACACTTTTTGTCTTACATGACAGTGAGTGATGTGAGGCTTCATTACCTGATGTTGTTCATTAGGTGAGAAACATTGTAAAGTGCACAGTGTGGAGAAAAAATGTGTGCAACAACAAATACGCACAGATACTAAACCACTCTTGGTAACAATTTCTCTGTTACATATAAAGTACGCATACAAATATATGTAATTTTAATTAAGATATTGCAAATTGTGATTTTACCACTGAAAAGTTACCTTGATATGCATTAAGATGTTGTGTTTTCCTGTTTGTTTATGCTTTAATACTGTTAATAAAAAAAAAAAAAAGCATACAAGGTCTACCTGAAAAAAATATCTTTGAGCAAATAAACATCCACAGTAATTAAAAATATGAAAAGATTTGTTGATGGAAATCAATTAATTGTCTTGAAAAAACTAGTGTACAAGTACCCTGAACTGTACTGCACCAAGCGTGGGTTTGTACACAATGCAGAGAGCCAGCACACAAATATTAATACCTCCTATAAAATCTCAGAATGATGCAGGCAAAATCATTTAATTTACATAATCTGAGACAAGTTAGAAAATGTAAGCATGGCACTGAGTAAAAACCATTTTAAATTTGTTACCTCATCAAACAGTCAGTTTTTATATTTTTGTAATGAGTCATTTTAAAAAAAAAATACAGCTTTTATAGAATTTAATTACATGTATTACAATAATCCCTCCTCCATCGTGGGGGTTGCGTTCCAGACCCCAGCGAAAGGTGAAAATCCGCGAAGTAGAAACCATATGTTTATATGGTTATTTTTATATTGTCATGCTTGGGTCACAGATTTGCACAGAAACACAGGAGGTTGTAGAGAGACAGGAACGTTATTCAAACACTGCAAACAAACATTTGTCTCTTTTTCAAAAGTTTAAACTGTGCTCCATGACAAGACAGAGATGACAGTTCCGTCTCACAATTAAAAGAATGCAAACATATCTTCCTCTTCAAAGGAGTGCACGTCAGAGAGAGAGAGAGAGAGAGAGAAAAGCAAACAGTCAAAAATCAATAGGGCTGTTTGGCTTTTAAGTATGCGAAGCACCTCCGGACAAAGTATTTGCAAGGAAGGGAGCAAGCATTTTTCAGCATTTTTTAGAGGAGCGTCCGTATCCTCTAGGCCAGGCCAATTCAAATGGAGGCCCGCGCGCCACATGGAGCCCAAAAGCAATCTCGGAGTGGCACAGCCCATGGTCCCACCAGAAATGTAGAGAAAAACTGAGAAAAACACATTTTGCAAGCCTTCAGAAATTCCTACAGTAGTGCAGAGGTGACTGCAACAATCCATGTAGCCTAGCAAAATTCAACCCACATTGCAGCACATTGTTGTTTTGCCAGGTGGATGGTGCTGAAAGAGAAATGCCCCATCTCTGCATTTGTGAGAGGAAAGGGAAGGCCCACATATATGGGAGCAGTACGTGTGAGTGAACAAGCAAGTAGAGGAAAACAAGGGTGAAAAAGCGGCGTGCTCCTGGGCAAACACAGTGAAGCTGAAGACGAGCTATATATATCTGAATGTCTGAAAGGCAAAGCCGAACACTTGTTAGCATGGTCACAGACAAACCACAGACCACCTTCAGAGTGCTACAGAAACATCTGACTGCTGTTGGTGTCATTGTACATCGTTCCACAGTCCAGCACACTTTGAACAGGAAACAGCTCTGTGGAAGGGTGATGTGCAAAAAACCTTTTCTGAGTACTCACCACAAGTTACTGGCATGAGATATGCAAAATCACATCTGGACAAGCCAGAAACATTTTGGAAAAAAATACTATGGACAGATGAGACTAAGGTCAAATTATCTGATCACAACAAGAGGTGCTATGCATGGCAAAAAAAAAAACGCACACAGCATTCCATGAGAAGAACTTGCTGCCTACTGTAAAATTTGGTGGAGGGTCCATCATGTTATGGGGTTGTGTGGCTAGCACAGGTACTGGAACCCTTGTTAAAGTTGAGGACTGCATGAATTCCTCCCAGTATCAGCAGATTCTTGACAAGAATATTCAAGAGTCAGTCACAAAGTTGAAGTTAAGCCAGGGTTGGATGTTTCACCATGACAATGTTCCAAAGCAGTGTTCAAAATCTACCAAGGAATTCATGCAGAGGCACAAGTACAATGTTCTAGAATGGCCATCCCAGTCCCCAGACCTGAACATCATTGAAAATGTATGGACTGATTTGAAACAGGCTGTCAACGCTCAGAAGCCATTAAACTTGACTGAACTGGAGGAATTTTGTATGGAAGAATGGTCCAAAATATCACCGGCCAGAATTCAGGGATTTGTCAGTGGCTATAGGAGGCATTTACAGGCTGTTATTTCAGCAAAAGGAGGCTCTACTAAATATTGATTGGATTATATTTTTGGGGCACCCAAATTTATTCACTTGCCTATTTATGTTTAAATGCACATTAAATTGGTTCTGCTGGTCCAATAAAAAATATTTCACTACTGAAATGTTGCTGTTTCCATAAAGTATAAAATATTTAAAGTTGCTGCCTCAAAAGCTGAACAAGTTATAAATGGTTACAGTGATTTTTATTAGGGGTGCCCAAATTTTACATAGCACTGTAGCTTTTTTTATTGTTTTTTTATGAACTTTTTGATATGCCTGTGTCAGATGTGACCAAATTTAAAAGGGAAGTAATGCATAAAAATTACTTGTTTTTCAATACATTAATTTGTGTTGGTTTTAAAATGTATTACTGCTTGCTGCTTACTGGGCGCTGAAAATGTTTGGCCCAGCTAAATTTCTTGATTTGAAAATCTGGTCCAACTGAATTTGTAATTGAATAGCCCTGCTCTAGGCCAGTGTTGGAACAGCCCCTCTGCTCACACCCCCTCCCGTCAGGAGCAGTGAATGTCAGAGAGAGAGAGAGAGAGAGAGAAAAAGAGAGAGAGGAAAGCAAATAATCAAAAATCAATATGTGCTGTTTGATCTTTTAAGTATGCGAAGCACCACGCGGGAAGCATATCACTTGCAAAGCAGCCACATGTAAGCCCAGCAAAGAAGGGAGCACTGTGAAGGTAATCTTTCAGCGTTTTTTGAGGAGCGGCCGTGTCCTCTAGGGGTGCGAACAGCCCCCGTGCTCACAATATATTTGAGGAGTTTTATTTAATACATAATACGCGCTGTGGTTGGGTAGCTTCTCAGCCATCTGCCAATAGCGTCCCTTGTATGAAATCAACTGGGCAAACCAACTGAGGAAGCGTGTACCAGAAATTAAAAGACCCATTGTCCGCAGAAATCCGCGAACCAGCAAAAAATCCGCGATATATATTTAAATATGCTTACATATAAAATCCGCGATGGAGTGAAGCCGCGAAAGTCGAAGCGCAATATAGCAAGGGATTACTGTAGTAGACTACAATAAACACATGCATTTAAATAGTATGTTACAATGTCATATAGTTAAAATGAATTCCAAAAAGGCTTGTGCAGGTGTTCCATCCATCCTCTTCCGCTTATCCGAGGTCGGGTCGCGGGGGCAGCAGCTTGAGCAGAGTTGCCCAGACTTCCCTCTCCCTGGCCACTTCTTCTAGCTCTTCCGGGAGAATCCCAAGGCGTTCCCAGGCCAGCCGGGAGACACAGTCCCTCCAGCATGTCCTGGGTCTTCCCCGGGGCCTCCTCCCGGCTGAACGTGCCCGGAACACCTCACCAGGGAGGTGTCCAGGAGGCATCTTGATCAGATGCCCGAGCCACCTCATCTGACTCCTCTCGATGTGAAGGAGCAGTGGCTCTACTCTGAGCCCCTCCCTGATGACTGAGCTTCTCACCCTATCTTTAAGGGAGAGCCCAGACACCCTGCGGAGGAAACTCATTTCAGCCGCTTGTATTCGTGATCTCGTCCTGTCGGTCACTACCCATAGCTCATGACCATATGTGAGGGTAGGAACAGAGATCGACTGGTAAATTGAGAGCTTTGCCTTACGGCTCAGTTCCTTTTTCACCATGACAGACCGATGCAGAGCCCGCATCACTGCGGACGCTGCACCGATCCGCCTGTCAATCTCACGCTCCATTCTTCCCTCACTCGTGAACAAGACCCCGAGATACTTGAACTCCTCCACTTGAGGCAGGATCTCGCTCCCAACCCTGAGAGGGCACTCTAAACCTTTTCCGGCTGAGGACCATGGTCTCGGATTTGGAGGTGCTGATTCACATCCCAGCCGCTTCACACTCAGCTGCGAACTGATACAGAGAGAGCTGAAGATCACGGCCTGATGAAACAAACAGGACAACATCATCTGCAAAAAGCAGTGACCCAATCCTGAGTCCACCAATCCGGACCCCCTCAACACCCTGGCTGCGCCTAGAAATTTTGTTCATAAAAGTTATGAACAGAATCGGTGACAAAGGGCAGCCCTGGCGGAGTCCAATTCTCACTGGAAACGGGTTCGACTTACTGCTGGCAATGCGGACCAAGCTCTGACACCGGTTGTACAGGGACCAAACAGCCCTTATCAGGGGTCCGGTACCCCATACTCCTGGAGCACCCCCCACAGGATTCCCCAAGGGACACGGTTGAACGCCTTTTCCAAGTCCACAAAACACATGTAGACTGGTTGGGCGAACTCCCATGCACCCTCCAGGACTCTGCTAAGGGTGTAGAGCTGGCCCACTGTTCCGCGACCAGGACAAAAACCACACTGTTCCGAGGTTCGACTATCCGACGGACCCTCCTCTCCAGAACCTCCGAATAGACTTTTTCAGGGAGGCTGAGGAGTGTGATCCCTCTGTAGTTGGAACACACCCTCCGGTCCCCCTTCTTAAAGAGGGGGACCACCACCCTGGTCTGCCAATCCAGAGGCACTGTCCCTGATGTCCATGCAATGTTGCAGAGACATGTCAACAAAGTCAGCCCTACAACATCCAGAGCCTTGAGGAACTCAGGGCGTATCTCATCCACCCCTGGGGCCCTGCCACCAAGGAGTTTTTTGACCACCTCGGTGACTTCAGTCCCAGAGATGGGGGAGCCCACCTCCGAGTCCCCAGACTCTGCTTCCTCATTGGAAGGCATGTTAATGGGATTGAGGAGGTCTTCGAAGTACTCCCCCCAACGACCCACAATGTCCTGAGTCGAGGTCAGCAGCGCACCATCCCCACCATATACAGTGTTGACACTGCACTGCTTCCCCCTCCTGAGACGCCGGATGATGGACCAGAATCTCCTCGAAGCTGTCTGCCTTTTTGGATTGCGGCAGATTTGGAGACAAAGTACATGTGCAATGCCACTCCTTATTTAGGAAAAGATCCCAGTCGTCCCACGGGAGAAAGACTTTCCGAGTCTGTGGTCATAAAGCTTATGGAGCCATTTCTGGACAAAGGCAGAACCGTAACAATAGACAACTTCTTCACGTCACTTCGCTGGCTAATAGACTGCTGCACCGCAATACAACTCTGCTTGGCACCATGAATAAAGTGCGACGGGAACTTCCACCTGCAGCTAAAGTCAGTTCAGTACACGAACAATTCTCCACGCTGGTGTTTAGATCTCCTAGTGCCATGCTGACAGTGTATGTGCCCAAAAAGATGAAGTCTGTCTGCATTCTCAGCACAATGCACCATGATGTGGAGACTGGGCAAGATAAAAAAAAAAAAAAAACAAACACGGTCACAGACTACAACCACATGAAGGTATGCTAATGAAAAAAATATTAGTGTGACGAAGTATTCTGGTGCTATTCTGGTGATAAAATGATTTCTTCAAAATGTCACATATATTTGTCTTTCTTTTTTCCCCAGCGTGGCGTTGACATCATGGACCAGAAGGCGCGTGCTTATTCAGTGCGAACAGGAACACGCAGGTGGCCGGTTGCTGTGTTCTACAACATCCTTGACCTAGCAGCGATGTACGCACACGTACTGTATAAGGCATGCACGGGGTCCACTGAGAAAAGAAGAGTGTTCATGGCTCACCTTGCAGAGGAACTTCGTCGTCGCTTCTTACAGGAAAAGGCGATGGAAAAAGAAAAGATGATACAGCATCAACAAACTTCCGTTCTAAGACCTCAGCTTCCCCCAGGGAAGAAAGTACAGTGTCAGGTGCTCATTCACTGTAATAGGAACCATAGCACAGAGAGGTGTGTACATTGCAACAAGTACACATGTCGTAAATGTAGGAATGGCGGACCTTGGGTGTGTGGGAACTGTTCATATTTGAATGTGATGATTTTATATAGCACGGATCGGAAATCAGCAGTTCTTAACATTGCACGACGCAAGCTGTCGTATCAACCACCAACTGTAACTTGCTTTCTTTATTCTTCGGTTATAGTCTTGAATAAAAGTGCACTTTTATTTATGTGAAACCAGCTGTGTCAGATGGGGTTGTATGGATTGATTCTGAATGCGACTGCGAGAATGAAAAGTGAATTAAAAAAAAAAAAAAAAAAAAAGCTAACCTTTACCAGTATCATAAGTTACACCGGCTGTTACAGACTGAAATCAAATTTATGTTGTTATTCTAAAATTGTAAGAATAAGAGCAGTTCATTTCTTGAAGTGGAGCCATGCGGGATCGAACTCGCCACCCTCTGATCCCCAGTCAGGAGCTGATACCATTACGCCACCGCGGCGGTTGTAGTAAGACTGTCAATGCGGCATGCTAACGCGGCTTTTTTTTTTTTATATTTTTGAATGAAAGCGCACGTGTTCTCTTATTTGTACCTTTTGTGAAAGTGTTTCTTTGATATATGGACTTCAGGCTTCATACGTTATATAGTTTATGCCTACATTTTGTCATTTACTATTAGAATATGAAAAACGTTTCTGTTTTAAAAATGTGTTTGCACAGCCTACTATAGAAATGGAACACACATGAAATGCGTGTATTCCAAATAACGCTAGAATTATTTCCACTGTAAAACTCCACTTCAATCCCAGGTAATCAAATCAAGGCAAGGCTTGAGCTAGGAGAAGTTCATTCTAAGTCGGTGGGGGGATGGAATAGCTGGCTGCTAGTAGCTTTTGTTTATCAGCACATTTAGATGACAAAGGACTCTGGCGGAGAGGTGCAAACGGATTTACGAGTTTTTTCGTAGGCTCTGGTAATTCTAGTGTTAAGCAAAATAAGCAACTGCTTAAGGCAGCAAGGGGAAAATGGCATCATAGAGTTTTTATAAGCATAAGAAAACTCGAGATATAAATAAAGATATAAGTAAACAACAATAAGCACTATTTTAACATCTTTTGATCCATGGAGCAGCCGAAAGAAGAAGAAGAAGAAGAGGATGTAAAAAAGTCATATAACTTCATGGTTAGAAAATAATGAAATGAATGATGTCTTGTTTGGTTCAAATAACATTCTTTAATTACAACATCTTTTTAAAAAATCATCCACCAACATTCGTTTATGTACAAAGAGGATTTTTGAAAATTGAAAAATATGCTCTCAAGACCATATAATTTCAGTAATGTGTAAAGTATGAAAGCTTTCTTTAGAAGGCTATATTGTAGGACTTAGTTTGATAGCCTCTAATAAGACAGTAGTCAGTCAAGGTAGATGTCCGTTTTCTTTGGTTTGTCCTTAAATATTTTTCCTTTATGTTCACAAATTTATTAGTATTAAGTTAATATTAAAGTCTTGTTAGGCTTGCTTGTCTTTGTTCAATGGGAAATTAAACAAATTTGAAAGAACAGCTATTTGAATCCATTTTTTTTTTCAAATTATTTTATTTTTTAATTTTTATAGTCTATACAGTAAACATATTTTCCAGGATTCTGTGTCTTTTAAAGGCATATGTAAAATAAGATTATTAATTTCTTGTTCAGGCCTTCTTATTTTATTATTTTGCACAGTACAGATGTTTTTGAACTACTTTCATTAATTAGAACGGTTCTTATGAAAAGAAACATCACAGCAGAACAAACTACTGTTAACCTATGAAATTAGGCCAGCAAAGGCACCTAAACAAAATAAAGTCTACAATGTATATGAGCATCGATTATACTGTGCTGCATACCGTTGCCATAATAATTATTAATTATATCATCATATAAATTTTTGTTGATACCATTCACCTCCAGATTATATATTTGTTTTCATATTGACAGTTTTGTTCTGTGTCAAGATAACTGACATTTGATTTGGGAAGGATTGCTGAGAATCAATCTCACACACGGAAGAAAAAAAGTTGTAGGTTTACATATCCAAAAGCAGAAGTAGAAGTAAACTAGTGTACCAACAGCTTGCGTGTGCAGGTTTCTCCTGGTTTTCATTACCATGCACTGTGGATTCATTTTGACATCAAGAGCGGCTGACACAAGAGTAAATGATAAAAACATACAAAATATATTTTGTGTATTGAAGTAACCTCTCTCAAGGTAAAGCTGAAATAGCAAAATCTCTTATATATATTTCTCTTCTGGTTCGTCCTGCTTCCACTTCAAAACCAGTCCCGCCCACATGCAGCCGACACAGCATTTCTCGATTCCTAGTCGTCCTCTTCCAAACCTTTCCCCACGGTGCCTGCGGCCTCCCATACACCTTGCAATTTTTGTTATACTGCGACGGTTGTGTCCTGAGCGTTTGTTATAAAATGAATGACAGTATCTTCTCTGTCGACAGGTTTTTGTACAACGTCATATCTATTCCGGGATCCGGCAACTGTCTGTTCCTATCGGTGGGTTATTTCTTGACACAAACGGTTGATGAAGGCAATGCACTCTCACTACTGGTAAAGTAGCTTTACCACCTTTGCAGGAGCCACCTGTGTCTTTACAATAGCTTCTTACACAGCAAACATCAGAAGCTAAAAATTATCGTGAACACATTCGAGAATACAACTCTTCTCTAGCGTTTGCTTCCATGGGTGCACAGATAACTCAACCTCCTGGCCACGGACCATACTGTTTTAAAATGCATGGGCAAATTTATCACCAAATCTCTCCACTACAGTAATCCCTCCTCCATCGCGGGGGTTGCGTTCCAGAGCCACCCGCGAAATAAGAAAATCCGCGAAGTAGAAACCATATGTTTATACGGTTATTTTTATATTGTCATGCTTGGGTCACAGATTTGCGCAGAAACACAGGAGGTTATAGAGAGACAGGAACGTTATTCAAACACTGCAAACAAACATTTGTCTCTTTTTCAAAAGTTTAAACTGTGCTCCATGACAAGACAGAGATGACAGTTCTGTCTCACAATTAAAAGAATGCAAACATATCTTCCTCTTCAAAGGAGTGTGCGTCAGGAGCAGAGACTGTCATAAAGACAGAGAATGCAAACAAATCAATAGGGCTGTTTGGCTTTTAAGTATGCAAAGCACCGCGGCACAAAGCTGTTGAAGGCTGCAGCTCACACCCCCTCCGTCAGGAGCAGGGAGGGAGGGAGAGAGAGAGAGAGAGAGAGAGAGATAGATAGAGAGAGACAGAGAAAAACAAACATGCAAAAATCAATACGTGCCCTTCGAGCTTTTAAGTATGCGAAGCACTGTGCAGCATGTCGCTTCACTAAGCAGCTGCACAGAAGGTAGCAACGTGAAGATAATCTTTCAGCATTTTTAGACGAGCATCCGTATCGTCTAGGTGTGCGACCAGCCCCCCTGCTCACACCCCCTACGTCAGGATCAGAGAAAGCGCAAGAGAGAGAAAGAGAAAAGTAAGTTGGGTAGCTTCTCAGCCATCTGCCAATAGTGTCCCTTGTATGAAATCAACTGGGCAAACCAACTGAGGAAGCATGTACCAGAAATTAAAAGACCCATTGTCCTCAGAAATCCGTGATATATATTTAAATATGCTTACATATAAAATCCGCGATAGAGTGAAGTCGCGAAAGGCGAAGCGCGATATAGCGAGGGATCACTGTATACGCTAACACTTCTACCTCTCCAGAATATGGACAGTTGTATGTTTTTGAAACAGCGCAAGCTACTGAAGTACGCTTACAAAATAAAGCAAACTCTGCATGCAGCGAAAATTTACTTCTCCAGCTAGATTCCATGCTCAGAACCATCAACCCCTTCGCTAAATCATACAAACGCATGCATTAAATCACTCAGTCCAATCCAAGAGCATCTGTGTGAATGGTTTTCAAGAAAAACCCTAGGCAGGATTTACGATGATACAATGCCCTGACATGTCGCACTGATGTTGCAGCGATTTTCGGCGGAGAAGATGGTGAACCGCCTGCCGAAAGGGACATTTGCATCTATCCCATAGGCAACTCCTGTAAACAGATTTCCACGCTCAATATGAATTGCAATCCTATGGTTTACCCACTTTTATTCCCTTACGGAGACACTGCCTGGCACAAAGATTTACAACATGTTCCCGATAAAAGAACGGCAAGCGAATAATGCTTACTCAATGCCAATTTTACGTTTACAGATTAGCAATGAGGAATACATTTGGTATTTTGCACTCCAGCGGAAAACTACTCCAACATGTCGTAGATGCATTTGTTTAAACAGAGGGCGCGCGTCTCAGCTATCTCAGATTACATCAACAAGATCTGCGTGTGGAACAATTCAAAGGACTATCAGATGCACTGCAAGCAAACGCTGAAAATAACAATGTACGTGTAGGCAAAATGATCATATTACCATCCACATTTCCAGGAAGTCCAAGATACATGCACCAAAACTATCAGGATGCCATAGCCATAGTATGTAAATTCGAAAAGCCTGATTTATTTATCATTTTCACATGCAATCCTGCTTGGCCAGAAATTCTACATGCACTGTCGGATAACCAAAGACCAGAGCACAGACGGTCAGTTGTACGTGGCTTTTTCTAGGGTTAGATCTTTTGACTCATTATCTGTCGTCTCCACCAAAACACCTATTCACAACTGTGTCTTTCCTTTCTCACCGTTTTCCGTTCCTATTCTTACACCGCCGTATGCTACCGCGGGTGTTGGCTAGTAATCCCTAATTGAGAAACACAGAATGTTTCCTTATTTTAAGATAACAATTTTAATAAAATCAAAATGTGACTATATTATCATTATGGAATCAAAAGAGTAAATACTTTCCTAAATAAGCTTTATCTTTTTATTATTATTAAATAATGGGTCTGTGATTAATCACTACATGGAATCCATTAGCTGAATAAGATAGTTTACTCTGCTTGTTTTTATGATATTCTTAAATCACTTTTAACAGTCTATTAATTCAGAGCATGCTGCTTTCTGAATATAAAATTCAAAGAAAATTAAATAATTTAGGTAATAGTAATTGAGTAGTGATACAACTGCCTTTCAAATGATCTTAGCTGGAAGTATAACTATAACCAATTATACAAGTAGGAGTAAATAGTTGTATATCTATAACACTGATGATGATTTCCAATAGGCATATTCTTAAATGCTATAAAAGTCTAAAAAGTCTAGACTGCTTTAAAAGTCTTAAAGTCTATAAGGAGCAAAAACAATGCTAGTATAGAAAGATAACACTAAAATATTTAACATGCAAACATGGTGAAATAAAAATATTTAATTTCATAGTTAATTGTTCAGAATCTTTCAACATGTTATTCAGTTCATAATTTTACTTTAAATATTTACAAAGGACACAGAGGCACATGCTTACTACAATAAATGCACAATTTTAATCCCTAAATAATTTAATGTGTATTGGTTGAAAAACCTTTTATGATTTTTTACAAAAACAAAAGCCTACAAACTATGATAGAACTATTGAAAAATTACATTTTCTTCTTAGCTTAGAGGTATTTCAAATCTGGATTCACATTTAATTGTGTTTATTTTATGTATGTTATGCAAGGTGTTGACTTTTTAGCCAAATGCAGTATCACTTACTTCTCAATAATAGCTAATTTAATTATGGACATCAGTAAAAACTTCAACCTTCTGTCATTAATGTCTACAGTTTAAAAATCACGCTAAGCATGTTACAGAAAAAAAATTACAATAGTGAAGGACAGTCTAAGATTTTCAAGAGTTTTTTTTCCATTATAGTAACTAATGATTTCTCTTTTGTCATCTTTACTACAAAGCTAAATCCATTTTCACTTTGTATTATATATACAATGGAGTAAATTCATTCTGTGATGTTTAAAAAAATAAATACAGAAACATGAAAAATTACTATTCAAATGGAATAATGTCTCAAAGATACACAAGTTTTAAATGCATGTCCTAGAGAGCAAACTGTACATAATCTGCAGAAGAACTTAGTAGATATATTTAGAAATGCTCTAATTCACTTGAAATGGCCAATGTAAAATGACAGCTCCAAGACACTTAATATTGTCTAATATGTAACTTACTTATGCTACTTTATAACTTTTTTTTTTAATTCATATTCTGAAATATTTTATCCAAATACAGAATTTTGAAGGTGTAACCAGTCCTAGACAGAATGCCAAACTGTTGCAAGGATGCCGGGTGAAATCAGAGTAGAACAAGCAAACTGTATAAAAACAGTGCTAGAAGCCACACATTAAACCATGGACTCTGATGATATGAGGTAGGAGCATTAAACCAGTGCACTGCCACTGGGTTTAACTATAACTGATACCTTTTTAGAGTTTCATGATTTATTCAGGCTAAATGTATAATTTCACAAAAAAATAAATAACTATACTTCTTCAAATATGAACATAAAAAATGTTTCTTCTTTCTGCCTAACAGTAAAAACCTCTATAAACTTTGTACTGTATACTTTAAATGAATAACATGATTTACAACTATAAAAGCACTGCAGAGAGGTAAATATTACCCCATGCAAAGTATTTCTTGCTCAATCACACCAT
>NC_041398.2:97305667-97358167 GCF_900747795.2 Erpetoichthys calabaricus | reverse complement strand
TGTACAGAATACCTAGTAAACAAAAGTACAATACTCATTTTTCAAACAACTAAAATCAATTAAGTAGAAAGTTGCAAGCAGCAGTGAACAGAGGTATGTACAGTTGGTGAAAACATTAATGATTTATGAAAAGTACAACACAAATTATTAGATTAAAAAATGCAGAATATTATACCATATATGTATAATCCAGAGCCTAACCTATGAGAACAAGGTATGAACCAGTCTTAATCAGAATGCTAGTCTAATGCAAAGCACGATCAGTCAAACAGACACCATAAATACCTATTCACACAATGCAAGTTTTAAGGCACCAGCAGGTTGTAGTAAGAGTCCCTGGATACAAATGGAAAATTCAAGCTTATCTCTTTGGAACTGTGAGTCAGGCGCAGTGCCTACAGTGTGAACATGGTGTTTCAAAGTAGTGTTTTTGTTGTCAAACTACTAAGCATTATAAAAATTATATTTATTGATAGGCGAGTTGGAGACAGGTTTGGAAAATGAAATAATAATAATAAATCTTTGGTGACATGCTGAATTTTCAATATTTCAGGAGTTCCATAAGCTTCTCTGGTATCTCTGTACACCTGTATGTTGATCTATGATGATCAAGTATGTTGATTAAGTCAATACATAAAAGAAAAGTTCCAAAAATATTTTTAATAGTGATATCCTGCCAGGAAAAAGTATACATCATACAGTTAACTGAATTCTAGTGTTCTGTTACTCAGACTGTAAATGTGACCATGCTCTAGTCATGACAATTTTTCAATTATATAAAATTAACTAGCTGTTTAAAACTGTGCATAATTCCCTAGTCCACTAATTTAGAACAACCTGCCTGTGTCACTTAAAATAGTTAACATAAGAATACGACACATTTTATAAATGATTAGAAATTATCAAGCAGAACTAGCTAGTAAGTAGTAAAGTTTTACCAATTGCTCATCTAGGCATTTGTAAAAGTTGCCAGGATCTCCACTTGAGCTGTAACTTCATAATTTGTTCTAGGATTCCATAACCCTTTACATGAGTGACTTTCATCACTAATTCACCTTGTTTTCACCCTTGTCCTCAATTGCAGAATTCACATTTTATGGTTGGATCATCATTAGCTTGAATGACATTATCTAATTTATGCTATTTTATTTCTTAAAGGTTGAATGTGAAAAATCAACCATATTTAATGAGAATATATACTGCTCTCAGTGAAAATGGGGCCTTTTTTTGCAAATATCTATCATATCTGACAGTCAGGTTACTTTATAAAATCAACCCTAAAATTGAAATTCCCTTAGAAAAGAACATTAGAACAATTTGTCAAGAACAGGTCAATGAACACACCAATCCTTGCCTACTTTTTCAAAATTACATTGAATTAAATTTTGAAAGTTCCTAGAGTAATACTTTCTTTACCATACTATTTGGTAATTTACTCAGTGTTTCTATGGTTCTCTGAAAGAAGAAAAACTTTCTAATATTTCTGTGAAATTTACCCTTAATAAGTTTCCATTTATGTCTCTATGTTCTTACTGAAGTACATAAAATAATAACTATTCATTATTTAAAAAAAAAAAAAAAAAACTTCAGTAAACCCAGCCACGGGGGATGCACAAACCAGTGTGTTTCTTTGTGCCAGTCCCAAGCCCGGATAAATGGGGAGGGTTACATCAAGAAAGGCATCCGGTGTAAAATTTTGCCAGATCAACATGTGGACAACAATACAGATTTCCATACCGGATCAGTTGAGTCCCGGGTTAACAACGACTGCCACCAGTACTGTTAGCCAATAGGGTGCTGTCGGAAATTGGGCCGAAGAAGAAGAAGAGGGGGGAGACGTGTCTGGAAGAAAGAGGAGAGGAGGAAGGTAAAGAGAGTGAAACTGAGGGTAGGAACTTTGAATGTTTTGCAGTATGACTGGTAAGGTAAGAGAGTTAGCCGATATGATGGGGAGAAGGAAGGTTAATATACTGTGCATGCAAGAGTCTAAATGGAAGGGGAGTAAGGCCAGGTGGATCAGAGGTGGATTCAAATTGTTCTATCATGGTGTGGATGGGAGGAGAAATGGGGTAGGAGTTTTTCTGAAGGAACAGTACATCAAGAGTGTTTTGGAAGTGAAAAGAGTGCCAAGCAGAGTAATGATTATGAAGCTGGAAATTGGAAGTGTGATGATGAATGTTGTTAGTGCATCTGCTCTGCAAGTTGAGTGTGCGATGGGTGAGAAAGAAGATTTCTGGAGTGAGTTGGATGGACAAGGTTGAGTTTAGGGAGGAGGTAAGACAGGCACTGGGTGGCAATGAAGAGTTACCAGACAGCTGGGCAACTACAGCTGAAGTAGTAAGGATGAAAATAAGAAAGGTTCTTGGTATGACATCTGGACAGAGGAAGGAGGAAAAGGAAAACTGGTGGTGGAATAGGGAAGTACATGAGAGTATGCAGAGGAAGAGGATGGCGAACAAGAAGTGGGATAGTCAGAGAAATACAGAAAATAGACAAGAGTACAAGGTGATAAGGCACAAGGTGAAGAGAGAGGTGGCGAAGGCAAAAGAAAAGGCGTATGACGAGTTGGACACTAAGAAGGGAGAAAAGGACCTGAACTGATTGGCTAGACAGAGGGACTGAGCTGGGAAAGATTTGCAGCAGGTTAGGGTCATAAAGGATAAAGATGGAATCATACTCACAAGCAAGGAGGGTGTGTTGAAAACATGGAAAGAGTAGAGTACTTTGAGAGACTAGAGAATGAGAGAGAGAGAGAGAGAGAAGGTTGGATGAATGTGGAGATAATGGATCAGGAAGTGCAACGGATTAAAAGGAGAAAGTAAGGATAGCTATGAAGAGGATGATGAATGGAAAGGCCGTTGGTTCAGATAGCATACCTATGGAAGCATGGAGGTGTTTAGGAGAGATTGCAGTGGAGTTTTTAACCATATTGTTTAATGGAATCTTGGAAAGTGAGAGGATGCCTGAGGAGTGGAGAAGAAGTGTACTGGTACTGATTTTTAGGAATAAGGGGCATGTGCAGAGCTGTAGTAATTACAGGGGAATAAAATTGATGAGCCACAGCATGAAGTTATGGGAAAGAGTAGTGGAAGCTAGATTAAGAAGGGAAGTGATGATTAGTGAGCTGCAGTATGGTTTCATGGCAAGAAAGAACACAACAGATGCAATGTTTTCTCTGAGGGTGTTGATGGAGAAGTATAGAGAAGGCCAGGAGGAGTTGCATTGTGTCTTTGTGGACCTGGAGAAAGCATATGACAGGGTGCCTAGAGAGGAGTTGTGGTATTGTATGAGGAAGTCGAGAGTGGCAGAGTATGTAAGTTGTATAGGATATGTACGAGGGAAGTGTGACAGTGGTGAGGTCTGCGGTAGGAGTGATGAATGCATTCAATGGGATTACATCAGTGATTGGCTTTGAGCCCTTTCTTATTTGCAATGGTGATGGACAGGTTGCCAGATGAGATTAGACAGGAGTCCCTTTGGACTGCGATGCTTGCTGATGACATTGTGATCTGTAGTGAGAGTAGGGAGCAGGTTGAGGAGACCCTGAAGAGGTGAAGATATGCTCTAGAGAGGAGAGGAATGAAGGTCAGTAGGTTCAATAATACATGTGTGTGAATGAAAGGAAGGTCAATGAAATATTGAGGATGCAGGGAGTAGAGTTGGCAAAGGTGGATGAGTTTAAATACTTGGGATGAACAGTTCAGAGTAACGGGGACTATGGAAGAGAGGTGAAAAAGAGACTGCAGGTTATGATGGAATTGGTGAAGAAGGGTGTCAGGAGTAATTTTTGACAGATGGTTATCAGCAAGAGTGAAAGGAAAGGTCTACAGGACGGTAGTGAGACCAGCTTTGTTATATGGACTGGAGGCACTGGCACTGACAAGAAAGCAGGAGACAGAGCTGAAGGTGGCTGGGATAAAGATGCTAAGATTTGCATTGGGTGTGACGAGGATGGACAGGATTAGAAATAAGTACATTAGAGGGTTGGCTCTGGTTGGACGGTTGAGAGGTAAAGTCAGAGAGGCAAGATTGCGTTGGTTTGGACATGTACACAGGAGAGAAGCTGTTTATATTGGGAAAAGGATGTTAACGATAGAGCTGCCAGGCAAGAGGAAAAGAGGAAGGCCTAAGAGAAGGTTTATGGTTGTGAGGAGAGAGGACATGCAGGTGATGGGTGTGACAGAGCAAGATCTAGAGGACAGGAAGATATAGAACAAGATGATCCGCTGTGGCAACCCCTATGGGGAGCAGCCGAAAGAAGAAGAAGAAGAAGATTTAAAAAAAAACTTTAGTCATGTGAGCTCCTACTTTCTATTTGCTTAAGCTGAAAAGGCCCAATGCCTTTCTACATAGCTGAAACCTTGCAGCCCTGGAATCAGCCAAACTGCTCTTCTCTAGCCTTTCTCTAGAGATGCTATAACTTTTTAGTAATATGGAGACCAAAACTGTACACAGTACTCCACATGAAGCAAACCTAGTGCATTTTTATAACTTAAGCCATATATTCTACACATTGTGATATACAAGCTAGCATCCTATTAGACTTCTTAATGGCTTCTGTACACTGTCTGGATGTAGACAATGACACGTTCTTTGCATAAATTGTATTTTCAAGTTTCAGACCTCCGACTGTGTACTTAAATCTGTTTACTTTGTATGGGTAATACCTTAATTTACTTACACGGAGTTTTATCTATCACAAATCTGCCCATGCCTATATTATGTACAGATTCCTCTGCAATGATTCAGCTCATTCTACATTACCTTTCATTTCACCTAGTCTTGTATAATCTGCAAACTTGTTTTATGTATTTTTGTCTATTTTGCCCCACAGGTGAAGAAAAATAAAGTCTTCATGTGTTTTTTTACACGTGCCTCCGAGTGAGTCTGTTCCGGGTCGGGCACTATATAGCGCTACTTTCACAGTATATAAAAGAGAAGTGGCCACATCACCACTTTTAACAACAACTAATTCTAAAATAAGTCACTCTCACCATAACTGTTCATTCCTGATATTGAGGCACATTTTGCAGGCATTGACGCACTACGTTCTTTCTGACAAGTGTTCGGAAAATTCAGAGAAATAATATCATATTAACCTCTCTATTGACATGCTTTTGTTGCTTCCTTGCAGAATTTCAGCATATTCATGAAATGTGATCTCCCCTGTCTAAACTGCCAGACTGCCAACCAATAAACCTTCTCTTGACATGAGATATTTGCTCTTTTCCTTAATAATTCCTTCCATCAATTTACCTATGCTAAACTTACTAGCCATTAGTTACTTAGAACTCTCCGTTCACTGTTTTAAAAAAAATGGAATCATACTTGCTAGCTTCCAATCCTTGGGAGTTTTCCCCTGTGTGCAGTGAGTTTTGAAAATGAAGCATCAATGATTAATGCTATATGAATGTGATCTGGTCCTGGTGATATGTTAAATTTCAGCCTATTTAATCTTAGCAGCACTTTTCCTTCTACACTTTCCAAATCACTAAGCAGCTCATTTATAGTTCCTGTTATAGTTTAGAGGTTATTGCCTTCTTCACACATGTAAACTTCAGAATAATGAACTCAGAACAATTGCTATTTCACTGTCTGAATATTTAATTTCACCCTTACTGTTTCTGATACACTACACCACTTTCTTGGCTATTTTTATACTAGTAAAATAGAGGTCACTTTAACTTGTAGATTGACATTTTTTACTTGACCAAACAGCCACTCCTGATTGTAAAATATAGTTCAAATGCAAGTTAGTCAAAACCCGGGAAAAGCCCAGACATTTAAAACCACTTGTACAGCAACTACTCCTGCTGCTTCAGGTAATTTATCAGTAAAAAGAAAAAAATAATAAAAATAAATTAAATAATTAAATAGATATCAGAGATATCAGTTTTTTATTTTATTTTTTACAATTTTACCTTAAGACTCCAATAGAGATTTTAACTCTCCATAAGGTACTTTGGTCAAGAATGTTACATTTAAAAAATTTAAATTCAGTTAGTCAGAGCAAACCCTCACAAGCAACAACCAAAAATAAGACATTCATAAATTCTATTTTGACATCACCTAAGCTAGAATCTGTTATCAATGAAAGCAATTGAGCCACCACAAATGTCTATTTGGGCTACATTTTTACCTATATCACATTTTAAACTACTGTTAAAAAACATGAATTTAGTGAGATGGAAGTGATCATAGCAGATGGTCGCATGGTAGAGTAACTATTGGGAACTATTCTTTTTTTAACCCAACTTTTGTAATATTTTCCTTCTGATAAATTATAATAATTATTTTTAGATTTCTTACCTTTCACTAGGTTATCAGCTCTGTCCATTTTCAGAAAGTCTCATACTGATACTTCAAGCCCTACAAAGAAAGACCCCCACATTAAGGCCTCCTCTAGTGCTGAAGCCAGTAATCATTCCACAGCTAAATTTTGTGAAGACGTGATGAAATTTATCTAGGACCAACTCACTACTTTGACTAACTCTTTTCAGGAAGAGCTGGTTATGATCCATAGTTGCTGAAGTTAAAGACAAACAAAAAAGTTCCCTAGGAATTCAGAGTTTTGCTGAATTTTGTAAACTGCCATGAAAATAAAATACAACTGCTGGAATATCAAGCTGCAAACATCTCTTCTTATTCAAAGTAACTCAGGAGGGACAAAAATTCACCAGAACAGTCCTTCTACTGAGTCACGATCGCATTTTGCTTAATTCCACTAAACCAGATATAATTTTTTTTTGGTTACTGAAATGCAGAGAAAGGAGATCTAATACAGTTTTGGAGAGACTTTCCACTACATAAAAAGGCTATGAGCTGAGTCATTTTACCTTGCATGACTAAAACTGTCTTAAGGTTCGGTTGAGAGAGAGAGAGAAGTGACAAAGGCCACTGAAAACTTCCACACCATTGATTTTTTTCTTTTTAGAATGCCCTTATCTTCCTGGTATACACACAAGGATGTGCATTTTTTCTAATCAATTAAGATTCTATGCGGATTCTTATGTTCTTTAATCTTTGTAGTGGAAATATTTAAGTCATTGTTTTCTCTTCATTTATTAAGGATTATGATTTTATTTTATTTACTGATGCTCCTTTTTCAATTTTGTTATTGAGAGACTGATCTTAATTTGGTATGACTATCCTGGTTATTTTTGGTGCCTCTTGGGTTACTGTAAAAAGTCCCTGTGCTGTCTCAGGGCGGTTTGGCATTTGGGAATCACATGCAGTAAAACACATACACCTCTTCTGGACTAGTTTATTATTATTTTTTACTTACATGGCATTCTATTTATTTTTCAATCATTCATGCATTTGGACTCCATTTACCTTGACGGCTTGTTGTGATGCTTTTCTTGTTTTGTGGGGTCAGAATGGGGATAGGGAGAGCTTGGCATTTTTGTGTGTAAAGCCACTGCTGCTGGTGCAGCCTTTTTGGCAGATTTTGAATTTTCTCACTGAGATTGGCCATAAAAAACTCTTTCCTTACCAGTAATCATTTTGGAAATCTCTGATTAATCAAGTTTGTTACTTTAAAGACTTTGAAATATTTCTAGGCATTGACATGAAAACTTTTATGAATCTTCTTTTAGGTAAATTCCCCACTCCTTTGCATCATTTACTACCATATTCCACCCAGTCTCTATGTAAAGTTACCAACAATGTAAACTTTTTAGATGGTTTTCATTTAATTAATCCCTCTACTAAAGAATATCCTTTTTACTACTCATTGCACTACTCCCAGTTTAGATTAAATTCTCATTTTCCAATTGTTCTCTCCTGCCACTATGATTATCAGTATTATCTCTAATACTCTCAGTAACCACAAATGTATTCTATTCACTCTGGTTCTCCCTTTCATGCTCACACACCTCACTAACACTTTAAGTCTGCTCTATTCCAAAATGTTGATTTTTGCATGAAAGTTGTGGCTCATTTAAAGAATTTAAATCGTTAAATTCCGGCTACCTATTAAAGGAGCATTTTGCGATTACAAGACTTATTACTTTACCTGTTCAAGCATGACAAAACAGGAACAAAATAGTTAGACATGAGGTACATTAATCATCTTTTGCTAGTGCACATCCCCATGTGGTTGACTCTCAGCATAAATTATTAATAATTAATGTTAAGCAAGATTTAAATTCTATACTTTGCAAAAGTCTGAATTTGAAATTCAGTGCAAGGGCTAGATATTATGTATATGGAGCTTAACACGGTAGCATATTAATGCTTAAACTTCACAAATGCCAGTTATTTGCATCCATTTCTGCCAAGAAAATCATGGCCTTCTACTAGCAAATGCCAAGAGATTAATAAGAATTTTCTTGAATATCACTTCGAGTTCTTTGCAGAAAATTCTTCAAATGCTTCAGTTTCCAACATTAATGCCTCTTTAAAAGATCAATTCTAAACCTAACCAAGGAGGAGGTCTCATTAAACTGCATAATATTTAAACTAATAAATAATAACAATAAAATAAATAATAGTGCAACTTCCAGTAATAATACTATTACTTCCAAGACTTCAAGCCCAGGTGCATTACACAGTATTCACCAAATAAAAATAAAATAAAACAAGTGCAACTTGGTGATGACATCTTTACCAAGTGAACCATCATTAAGGCAAACTGCATTAATATGGACCTTGCATCAAGCTAAGCTATATACATAAATAATAAAACTGCAACTTGCATTTATAATGCTATTTGTGGTAAAGCCCTACGGAAGCATATTAGGGCCATGGTGAAGAAAAAAAAAAATATGGACACAGTGAAGAAAAAAAAAAACTATATGTCGAGAATAAAGTCGACATGTTGACTTTATTCTCGACATTTATGTCGAGATTAAAGTTGACATTTCTGCTTTATTCTCGCCGTTTATGTCGAGATTAAAGTCGACATTTCCACTTTATTCTCATAGTTTATTTTGTCATTAAAGTAGAATGTCATAAACTAAACTTTATCCTAAAATCAACCTTTAATTTACTACATTTTCTCAAACCCCGTCATAAATTAATGTAGCACATTAAATGCTTTGTGTTAACTGTTCCTCGACCCAGTTGTTAATCGCTACGCGATTCTTAAACTGACTTCCTCTGCACTTAGAGGAAGTGCAGGCAGCAATCGCCGCACAGAATACATTCACTTCATGATATTCCTGCTCTCTGAAAATGTAGAATGCTAAGATAAATTTTCATGATGAAATGCATTAAAGCAGGTATTAAAAATGCACGGTAGTGCTGCTCCCTCGCAGTAAGGGGTCCCCAGGTGTACGTTCTGTGTAGAGAACTTTATGGCAGGTGTGACGAGGCTCCAAAAAACTGGATGTATGAATGGGTATCGCACAGGTTTAACTTAAATATTGTGTAAATATTGGGTTCGTGATCTGGTGGTCGGAGACACGAACACAGAATTCAATGGATGTTCTTCTGAGTGGGCCTTCTTTATTGCATGTGTGCTGTCTTCTGTCTGATGTATCAAACCCCCAGTTCCTATCCTTCCTTTTTCTTTCTCCACATAACCAATCACCACACGATAAACGTCTTTGTGAAATTAAAACTATATATAAACTTAGACCACGGAGTGTTCAGAACTTTAAAAAAATCTTCATTACACATGTTTAATTATGCCATCCCTTCAGGGTTGCACCCATCCCAGCAAGCACTGTGTGCGAGGCAGGAGCAAATCCTGAACAGGGTGCCAGCACATCGCAGGGTGAATACGAGCAATACATACATTAGCAGGGTCAATACAGCAAAACAAAACCCCACATCCTACATGACTGAAAAAAACTGAAGCACGCCGAGTAAACTCACCAGAAAAACATGCACATTCAAGGCAGGGAACACCCGGGACCCCCTTGCTGCGACGCAGTAGTGCACCCTCCATGCCACCGTGCCCCCACATGATTAATACATGCTTTAATGCATTTCATCATGAAAATGATAAAAGTATTTATCTTAACATTCTAAATGTTCAGGGAGCAGGAAGATCATGAAATTAATGTATTCTGTGTGGTGATCGCTGCCTGTTCCTCCTCTTAGTGCAAGAGGAAGTCAATTTAAGAAGCACGTAGCAATTAACATGGCTTGGGGAACACATAACACAAAGCATTTAACATGCTACATAACTTATAATGGGGTTTGAGAAAATCTAGTAAATTACATATTCATTTTAAGATGAAGTTTAATTACTAGAATAAAGTCAACATGTCAACTTTATCCTCGTCATAAGCGTCGAGATTAAAATGGAAATGTCGAGAATAAATTCAACATGTCGTCACACTATTACACAGTACCCAGGTACATAACACAGTATTGAAAAGAAAAAAAAAAATAAAACAAGTACAACTTGGCTTGCAGTATTATCCAGTAGTATAGAAACAGTATTCACACATTTGAACATAATGGTCCATATCCAACCTTTTAAAACCAAAGTATCTCCAGACAACAGACATGGCTCCTTTTTTCGACAAAAGTTCTTCTGTGTCATCATGTTCAACTTTATCGTCTGCTACAGCTTCAGTTTCAGAATGTTCTCTGTCAATTTTCACCGTTCAATACCTCCACTAACGCATGTACTCCGTTTCATGTTTAGCGGTGCAGCAGTGAAAAGGTCCCCCCTTAAACAGTTTCCCACTGCGCCACGTTGTGAATGTTGTTTAGGCCAGGGGTAGGCAACGTCGGTCCTGGAGTGCCACAGTATGTGCAGGTTTTTGTTCCAACCCAGTTCCTTAACGAGAACTCAATTATTGCTGATGAAGCACATATTGCTTAAGTGACATTTTAATGCTTCATTTTAGTGGTCTCGCTTGTTAAGGTTCTCCAACCTTAATTGCTTATTTCAATCTTAAACTGCTGCATTCAGTGTTTTAATTGCTCCTTATTAGCAATAAGATGTAAAACAGGGGTAGGCAATGTCGGTCCTGGTGAGCCGCAGTGGCTACAGGTTTTCATTCCAACCCAATTGCTTAATTAGAAACCAATCATTGCCAATCTCAGACCTTATTTAATTTTATGGCTTGTTAGTCTGTGCAATGTAAGGCTTTTATATCGTAGATTTTTTTCCTTTCCAAGGATATCATCCAAATGATTTGAAGCCTAAAACAGATCATTTTCAGTCTGTCACATTTTTCTATTAAGTGTTTTATTAAATCAAACCGTGCATGATGAACACACACAGATGTAATTGGAAAAAAGCTAGCTGGAGAACTGCTGGCTGCTTTGTCTTTTACATCTTATTGGTAATAAGGAGCAATTAAAACACTGAATGCAGCAGTTTAAGATTGAAATAAGCAATTAAGGTTGGAGAACCTTAACAAGCGAGACCACTAAAATGAAGCATTAAAATGTCACTTAAGCAATATGTGCTTCATCAGCAATAATTGAGTTCTCGTTAAGGAACTGGGTTGGAACAAAAACCTGCACATACTGTGGCACTCCAGGACCGACGTTGCCTACCCCTGGTTTAGGCTATTTAAACCGGTGTTGCGGTATAAGAAAAATCCGTATCATAACAAAAATAAAAAACGGTTTTTGGTATGAACCGGTATACCACCCAGCACTATTTGGGCCCACATCTTCAGATACTAAAGTTTGCAATCTCTTCAATTCAGATGAACTAATCAATCAATATGGTACTAAACACTCTTCTGCACAAACAGGGCAAAGACCCCATAAACTGTTTGAGCTACCATCCAGCTTACCATCTAGCTAACATTTCCTTGACAAATTCTAACACCATGTTACTGGCAAAGCTTCAAATTGGGCTTTATACCAAAATTATTAATATAATTAAAACCTTATATACTGATCACTTTCTGCTGTATTTTTTATAAATTCTGATATATCTAAACCATTTCAAATTCACAGAGGTATTAGTGTGGGGTGTTCACTATTCTCTCTCCTTTTTGATCTCTCCCACAAAACAATCAACCACTTTTCTCTGCAAAACAGAGTTAAATCACCCTGTAATTACATATGACATTTCACAAAATTCCTAATCTTTTATGCAGTAAAAATATATCCACCCAAGAGTATGAAAAAAGCACAAACTTTTATTTCTTCTTAGAAATTTACTCATAACATACTTAATTATAAAACTGAGACACTATACAACAACGCTTTTTTTATTGGTCGATGCTAGCATTTAGTTAAAGGTTTAAATTGTACTGTAACCAATTCCTACCTAACAGGTTCTAGATCAATCTTCCACCCTTTAACTCCAACATGTCGTCTTCAAGGTAAGTTCACTTCACATTTTATAAATCTTGACTTTTAATTTGTCTAGAATCAAGTGTAGTTGTCTTAAAGGCAGCAAGTCTCGCCTCACAAATTATACCAACCAACTTAATACTGTGCAACTGTCCCATTATACCAAACTAGCTGTGCTACACATCTAAGGTTGGGAGTATGTGCTGATAGTGCATTGCTGCTCCCACCACACAAAGGACCACCTGGATTGGGATACAAGTACAGTGGGTGAAACCTCGGCACCACACTGGAACAGTGTGAAGTTTTTTATGGTGGCTAGAGTATCAATTCTATTACCAAACCCCAAGGTTTCCCTGTAAGCTGGAGGACTTGCTTGCAGGGCTGGATGCAGATTAATGGCATAACCAGGACAAAGCAATTGCAGGTTAAGGAGGGTTGAAATCTATACCCAGGGCAAAGCAATTGCAGGTTAAGTAGGGCTGAAATCTAAGTAATCAATGTAGACCTTATGTTATTTATTCGATACACAAGTTATCCATTTGGTCTGGTATAACAATAAGCACCCTATCCCTTACCATTGCAGCGGAATTTTCCTCTTCAGATAGAGCTATCCATTTTCATAGCTTCCCCTCAGCATTATTTGTCAAACTGACCACTGTTATTGTTCAACTCCTTAGGTGGGAAAATGCAGTGGTGGTGGCTACAGCATTGGTCTGGTTTAGAGACTGTAGCCTAATCATATCAGGGGTGTGGTTTGCCAAAGTGAGTGTTGATTTATGGTTATTTTCACTCCTCCATTGACCAACATGTGAGTTTATCAATCATTAGCAGTACAGCTAAAAACCTTGTTCACGTAGCAAAGCAGATGCAAGAATACTACTACCATGCTGCTGTTCCCAGCACATAACATCGGACAACAAATAGGCTCATAAGACAAACCCTCTTATTTTACTGCCCTTATGTGGTATTTTTATCATCATTGTTATTTTCTTGACCCATTATCTACATGCTTTGCCTATTTTTTTACCAAAACAAACACAGAAACATTTAATCTTTTGGGAAACAAGTAAATGTAGCATATAATATACATGGACTTATTTAAAAACAGAATTAATTAAGCTGTTTAATTTTTAAGATTGCCTGGTATATAAAACCTGTGAAGCCAGCAAGAAGATGGTCTAATGTTATCAAATTCATCCATGGGTCACTCATTCAGATTCATCAGTAAGTAAATAGCTGTCTTTTCCTCAAAGCACAGTGTAACATGCAAGATAAAGTCGTTAACATTACATTTTTGACTAAGTGGATTGATCTGTCCCTGAATAAAAAATAAGATATTGATGAGGTTGTGAAGAGGTGTGGGGAGAATGTACTTTGAGAACACATGATTTTCCCAAACCCATTAAGCTCTGGTTGAGAGTTGCAGGGATTGCAGCCTATCCAGTAGCTTTGAACACAACGCTGGAAATAGCGATGGATGGGATGCCAGTCCATTCCACTGCAGGCCACACTCACAAGCTTCCAATTAAATTAACATGAACATCTTTGATGATGTGGGAGGAAACCGGAAGAACCTGGATAAAAACCCAAATATCTTTCCCATGGTGGTGGAGAGGTTGGAATGGAAGAAACTGATTCTGTGGACAGGTGTGCTTTATACACATAACGAGTTGAGATCAGGAGTATCTGTAATTCATTGACTGATTGATTGATTGTAATCCAATCTGTGGGAGAAAGAATTCTGGCTGGGTTGTAGGGGATCAAATACTTATTTCTCTCAATGATATGTAAATCAATTTATAACTTTTATGTAATGTGTTGTAGCAGATAAGCCCCTCGTCCACCTCTCGGACCCTCAGGTAGCACTCCAGACACGAGGTATAAACACAAGACTTCTTTATTTTCTTGTCTTCACGTGCGCAAAGCACCCTCCACTCCACACTCATAAATCACAATACTAAAGCACAATAAATCACTCCTCCTCGCCCAGACACTTCGCCCTCCTACCTCCCAGCTCAGCTCAGCGTCTGGGCTTTCCCACAGTCCTTTTATACACCCTGACCCGGAGGTGTTCCTGTCCAACAGTCCACAGTTCCTTATTCCTTCCGGGTCAGGGTAAACAGTCCTTTTCCTCAACCCGGGAGCACGTTGTTTCTTCCTGTCACATGATGATGACGTACCCCCGGGTTATAGGGCACATAAGAGCCCACGAGCCCCCCTACAGCGACGCATGGTGGCCCCCAAGGTATCCAGCAGGGCTGTGTGTAGAAACTACATAGTCCATGAGGCCCTGCTGGAATTCGGGGCACGTCTACGCTGTTGGGGGAACTCCTCCTGGCGGCCTGGGGGTGAGGGCCGGAATGGGAAACCGGCAATCCACCACAGTGTTTTTTCTTTATTTTTGGTTGATATTCTGTCTCTCTCCATTAAAATTAAACTAACATAAAAATTAGAGACTGTTCATTTCTTTGCAAGTGAGCAAACTTACAGACTCAGCAGGGGATCAAATACTTGTTTCCCCCACTGTAGACAGAGGGAGAATGAGCAAATTCTACATAGACAATAAGTCAATAAGAATTAAAACTAGCAGAGCTAACCATTGATACAACATACTGAAAACATGAATGAGTGATTAATATCAAAACAGAACATAACACTGTCAAGGCCTTTTGTAATTATAATGTACACATGCATTAGTATGTGCGAGAGACCAATCTGTGCTGAGCTGTCACGTGTACCAGGAGCCAGCAAACAAGATCAGTAAAAAAAAATGAACACCAATCAACAGTATATCCAATGAAAACAGCTTAATAATAAATGAACTGATAAACAAGACTTTTTTCAAAACTAACACAACAAGCTTATTATTTTATAATTTATTAAGCATTAATTAAAATGCACAAAACATAAAAGAAACAGGATCCTGAAGTTTTCCTCCCACAGTCCAAAGACATGCAGGTTAGGCGGATTGGTGATTCTAAATTGGCACTAGTGTGTGCTTGGTGTGTGGGTGTGTTTGTGTGTGTCCTGCGGTGGGTTGGCACCCTGCCCAGGATTGGTTCCCTGCCTTGTGCCCTGTGTTGGCTGGGATTGGCTCCAGCGGACCCCCGTGACCCTGTGTTCGGATTCAGTGGGTTGGAACATGGATGGATGGATATATATAGTGCATCCGGAAAGTATTCACAGCGCAACACTTTTTCCACATTTTGTTATGTTACAGCCTTATTCCAAAATTGATTAAATTCATTTTTTTCCTCAGAATTCTACACACAACACCCCATAATGACAACGTGAAAAAAGTTTACTTGAGGTTTTTGCAAATTTATTAAAAATAAAAACTGACAAATCACATGTATCCACAGCCTTTGCTCAATACTTTGTTGATGCGCCTTTGGCAGCAATTACAGCCTCAAGTCTTTTTGAATACGATGCCACAAGCTTGGCACACCTATCCTTGGCCAGTTTCGCCCATTCCTCTTTGCAGCACCTCTCAAGCTCCATCAGGTTGGATGGGAAGCGTCGGTGCACAGCCATTTTAAGATCTCTCCAGAGATGTTCAATCGGATTCAAGTCTGGGCTCTGGCTGGGCCAATCAAGGACATTCACAGAGTTGTCCTGAAACCACTCCTTTGATATCTTGGCTGTGTGCTTAGGGTCGTTGTCCTGCTGAAAGATATACCGTCACCCCAGTCTGAGGTCAAGAGTGCTCTGGAGCAGGTTTTCATCCAGGATGTCTCTGTACATTGCTGCAGTCATCTTTCCCTTTATCCTGACTAGTCTCCCAGTCCCTGCCGCTGAAAAACATCCCCACAGCATGATGCTGCCACCACCATGCTTCACTGTAGGGATGGTATTGGCCTGGTGATGAGCGGTGCCTGGTTTCCTCCAAACGTGACGCCTGGCATTCAGACCAATGAGTTCAATCTTTGTCTCATCAGACCAGAGAATTTTCTTTCTCATGGTCTGAGAGTCCTTCAGGTGCCTTTTGGCAAACTCCAGGCGGGCTGCCATGTGCCTTTTACTAAGAAGTGGCTTCTGTCAGGCCACTCTACCATACAGGCCTGATTGTTGGATTGCTGCACAGATGGTTGTCCTTCTGGAAGGTTCTCCTCTCTCCACAGAGGACCTCTGGAGCTCTGACAGAGTGACCATCGGGTTCTTGGTCACCTCCCTGACTAAGGCCCTTCTCCCCCGATCGCTCAGTTCAGATGGCCGGCCAGCTCTAGGAAGAATCCTGGTGGTTTTGAACTTCTTCCACTTACGGATGATGGAGGCCACTGTGCTCATTGGGATCTTCAAAGCAATAGAAATTTTTCTGTAACCTTCCCCAGATTTGTGCCTCGAGACAATCCTGTCTCGGAGGTCTACAGACAATTCCTTTGACTTCATGCTTGGTTTGTGCTCTGACATGAACTGTCAACTGTGGGACCTTATATAGACAGGTGAATTTACCACCGGTAGACTCCAATTAAGCTGCAGAAACATCTCAAGGATGATCAGGGGAAACAGGATGCACCTGAGCTCAATTCTGAGCTTCATGGCAAAGGCTGTGAATACTTATGTACATGTTCATTCTCAATTTTTTTATTTATTTGCAAAAACCTCAAGTAAACTTTTTTCACATTGTCATTATGGGGTGTTGTGTGTAGAATTCTGAGGAAAAAAATGAATTTAATCCATTTTGGAATAAGGCTGTAACATAACAAAATGTGGAAAAATGATGCATTGTGAATATGTATATATATATATATATATTGCTTGCATTAAATCTTTGAGTATGATGATAAAGATATTCCCTTGTTAGATACTGATGGACACAATTTTAATTTATGTTTATTCAGTTCTACTTGTTGTTTAAGAACAACGTTGTGTGCACTAGTTCTGTATTTAGTAATTACTATATTCTACAGTTGTATTTTAACTAAGAATTGTTCACAGTGCTCTGAGCCTACATTCAGTGAAGAGAGCTATACAAAAATAAGCCATAATCGTAATTTCCAACAACACTTTAAAACTGCTTTTATGATGAGACATGATCAGATGTTTTCTATTGCTTATATCAATACAGCTGAAATTTATACTCATACTATACTTGTGCTATTCAAATACATGCTGTTATGTGTGCTCTCTGTTTTCATCACATTTCAATTGTTAAACCAATGATAGTGTCTTCAAAACATAACATGCTACACCAATTTAGCAATGAAGTAGTCTTCAAGTGTGAGCAGAGTAGATATACATATGCGAGCCCCGTCCGGGACGCCCAGGAAGACAGGAAGAGGGCTCATTCCTCCTCCAGACTGCGAGGGGGCATCCGCCCTGTCTGTATTGGAGGCCACGGGTACAGGGCTTGGAAGCTCACCGCCAGGGGGCGTCCATCTGCCTGAAGGACCCTGGACCCCAGTACTTCTGCCACACCAGGAAGTGCTGGGGGGAAGAAGAGAGGGAACACCCAGAGTGCTTCCGGGAGGACTGCCGGCATTTCCGCCACACAGGGGCGTGTCCGCGGGATTGCTGGTGCATACCTGGAACACATCCGGGTACAGATAAAAGGGGCCGCCTCCCTTCATTCGAGGCTGGAGTCGAGTGGAAGCAGGACAAGGTACAAGAACGAGAGAAGGAGGCGGTCTGAAGAGGCAGAGTGGTTGGCCTGAACTTTGGGGAAGATTAGGGTTTGTGAGCACAATAACTTTGTAAACATGTATAATAAACGTGTGTTGGGTGATACGAGCGTGTCTGCCTGTCTGTGTCCGGGCCAGTCTCCACAGCGTATATATAAAATATCATTAGACCAGTCTACCCGATACTATAATTTTTCAAGGCAACATCATTGGCTATGTCACATGTGTTATTAGCAAGTATTGAATGACTGAAACATTAATTTGTAAATTTTGTGTTGGCCTAAACAGAAAACTCATTGTGATCCGTCTGTAAATGATAAAGGGCAGAGAAACCATTTTCCTTGAAAAATTATGAACTTGAATTTTTTTTTTTTTTTTAAATAAAGGCTACATAGCTTTTTCTTTCTCTCTTTACATTATTAATGATTGTCCCTTCATAAACTACATTTAAGAAAAAAGAAAACAAAACTTTTCTCTCACTCATATTGGGGTTGCATAAGCTTTTTGTCTGTGTCTATTAAATATGAATGTCAATTTGTGAAAGAAATTAGGGGAGACAGGATCTCAAAGATTTTGTTAGAATTAATCAACATTACATGCCATCCTTAATTCCTTTTCTATGGTCTCAAGTTACATTTGACTAAAATTTTATATATAATTTTCCACTGCTTGTCTTTGCATGATTTCATAGATAAAGAGACGCAGTATGCTGAATGCAGTAAACCTATGAACTATAATGATGAGTGCTTTGGTTTGTGTACAACACTGCCATGTGATGGGACATTGTGATGGTTAGAACTACATTTATTTTGAAAGATTACTGTAAAAATCAACATATTCCTAGAGGGTTACACATTCAAAAAAGTCCCACTCTCTTTAAAGATACTTCTGAGTTTGTTTCAAAATGGTGTTCTATCTATACTAATAAAAGGCAAAGCCCTCACTGACTCACTGACTGACTGACTGACTCATCACTAATTCTCCAACTTCCCGTGTAGGTAGAAGGCTGAAATTTGGCAGGCTCATTCCTTACAGCTTACTTACAAAAGTTAGGCAGGTTTCATTTCGAAATTCTACACGTAATGGTCATAACTGGAACCTGTTTGACTGACTCACTCATCACTAATTCTCCAACTTCCCGTGTAGGTAGAAGGCTGAAATTTGGCAGGCTCATTCCTTACAGCTTACTTACAAAAGTTAGGCAGGTTTCACTTCGAAATTCTACGCGTAATGGTCATAACTGGAACCTGTTTGACTGACTCACTCATCACTAATTCTCCAACTTCCTGTGTAGGTAGAAGGCTGAAATTTGGCAGGCTCATTCCTTACAGCTTACTTACAAAGGTTAGGCAGGTTTCATTTCGAAATTCTACGCGTAATGGTCATAACTGGAACCTGTTTTTTGTCTATATACTCTAATGGAGGAGGCGGAGTCACGTATTGCGTCATCACGTATTACGCCTCCTATGTAATCACGTGAACTGAAAACGAGGAAGAGATTTACAGCACAAGTCAAACACGGGAACGAAGGTAAATGACATTAATTGTTGAGTGTCTTTTAATACTGTGTAATTGTTGAGTGTCTTTAAATACTGTGTAAGTATACATATTAACACATGTGCAATTAAACATGTGCATTTACGGGGTGATTTCTCAGGCTTAAAAGCTCGCCTTTTATTAAAAAGGTAAATGCAAACTCTTTCATTCTGAAGGGCACAAACCACGTTAGATTTCAGCCGTTAAACGCGCAAAAATGTCAGTACACCAGATAAATAAGCGCAACATATTATCAGTTGTATTGTATGCTTACAATACATATAGAAATGTGTTAATCATTAACTAATATTATGGGATGGTGTTTTTCGACTCACGCCTTGATTTAAATGATTGCATGTCTTGGTGGGTTTGCGTAGCTTATTGTCAATATCTTTACACCTCTTTTTAAGACTTCATTTAAAAAGGTTATCTATTCTTCTTAATTTAAATTTAAAAGCAATACTTCACCGCTGCGAAGCCCCTCTAGCGCTGACGTCCGAGGTTCGATTACCGTAAGCGAGTGCAGTGAGTGTGTACGCCTGATGAGCCAAGAATAAGGGGGAAAGACGTGTTGCGTACTCTTTGCATTATTTGACAGTAAACTATTTTCATCCATTCTATGATCTGCTTCTCACAACTGAAGGCACCGTGGCTGATGTTACCTGACTTGCTGGCCAACCATAAGCGTTACCTGGTAGGTAACCACCCACTCACTTCACTCCCTTACGGGAATCGAACCTCGGACGTCAGCGCTAGAGGCGAAGCCCCTAAAATTGCGCCACGGCGTGTGGTTCTTTTATTTGACAGCATGTAGATCGGGGTAATTACATTCACGGCATTCGTAGTCTGATTCACAATCTGATTGTATGGGTGGTTACCTACCAGGTAACGCTTATGGTTAGCCAGCAAGTCAGCTCGAAGTGATCACTCGAGTGAAGGCAGCTTCACAAAAAAAACAGATCCTTAACAAACTGTTATTGGTATATTTTCCCTCAAGTTTAAAAGGTTTTCTTTTCTTTTTAATAAAAATTTAAAAGCAGTACTTCGCCAGTGCGAAGCGCGGGGATTTGAGCGACTGACGCATACAGACATATTCATGAGTGCAGGTACTTCAGAAAGAAAGCACCGTGTAAACCTAAACTTTAAATTAAGTTCATAGACCTACAAAAGGTTGCCACTGATTTGAGGCAAGATTGCTTTTCTCATGTACAACTATACGTTGCATTCTTAACAGTAAGCTTGCACAGCTTGGTCATATTACAACCTGAGTGCTGAACTGACAATGTCGTATACAAACAGAACTATAACAATTGTAATAAACAAACAAAAAAAAAAAAGCGAAGAACCCTTGGATTTAATAAAAAGGCTCCTTCCTTGGCGAAGCAAGGAAAAAGGAAGACCTTTATATGGCGTTCGTTTATAAAACAGCGGAAAAGCTGTGTTAAGGCTGCTTCACAAAAAAACAGATCCTTAACAAATTGCTATTGGGATATTTTCCCTCAATTTAAAAAGCTTTTCTTCTTAATAAAAATTTAAAAGCAGTACTTCGTGGGGATTTTGATATAGATATATATATATATATATATATATATATATATATATATATATATATATATATATATATATAATATATTATATATATATATATATATAGATGTATATATATATATGTATAGATGTATATAGAGATATAGATATATATAGATATACATATATATATATATATATATAGAGATATATATATATATATATAGAGATATATATATATATATATAGATATATATATATATATATATATATATATATATATATATATATATATATATATATATATATATATATATATATGGTTGCAATAGTTTACTGTCAAATAAATGCAAAGAGTACACGACACGTGTTTCGCCCTCATTCTGGGCTCATCAGGTGTACACACTCCACTGCACTCCCTCTCGGGAATCGAACCTCGGACGTCAGCGTCAGAGGCGATGCCCCTAACGTTGCGCCACGGCGTGTGGTTCGTTTATTTGACAGCATGTAGATCGGGGGTAATTACATTCACGGCATTCGAAGTCTGTGTCACAATCTGTTAGTGTGGGTGGTTACCTACCAGGTAACGCTTTGTGGTTGGCCAGCAATCTGCTAACATCAATACATGCTGTCAAATAAACGAACCACACGCCGTGGCGCAACGTTAGGGGCATCGCCTCTGACGCTGACGTCCGAGGTTCGATTCCCGAGAGGGAGTGCAGTGGAGTGTGTCCACCTGATGAGCCCAGAATGAGGGCGAAACACGTGTCGTGTACTCTTTGCATTTATTTGACAGTAAACTATTGGAACCATTCTATGATCTGCTCTTCACAAACTGAGGGCACCGTGGCGGATGTTAGCAGATTGCTGGCCAACCACAAAGCGTTACGTGGTAGGTAACCACCCACACTAACAGATTGTGACACAGACTTCGAATGCCATGAATATATATATATATATATATATATATATATATATATATATATATATGTAAGCTTATAAGTACTGCCTTACTTCTCTTTAAGAAAGGAAGATGTAATGATACTTGATTTAAACGATTCCATGTCTTGCTGGGTTTGCGTAGCTTATTGTCAATATCTTTACACCTGTTTTTAAGACTTATTGACTGAAACGGGCTTTCACAAAAAAAGTTAGGGCTTTGCTACAGGATACACCCTCCACAAGTTAAGCAAGTAAAAATAAAAGTGTATATTTCTGTTTTATTTAAACCTTTTAAGTTTGTATGCATAGCCCCATTTGGCTGTTTTAGTTTTTTTTTTCTTTCTTCAGTAATATTAAATCTCCTTAAAGAAAAAGAACATATCCATTTTACTTTTTTTGTATCTCTTTAGTAATATTTTAGTGTAAAAGGATAACCAGTATTTAAACCTTTTTTGTTACTTTATAAAGTTATTTTACACAATGTTGAAAAATTAATAAGAAAGCTACATATTTTGGCAGCTGCTGCTTTAGTTTTCAATGAAATGAAAAAAGCTCTCCAAGAGAAAACCTCAATGAAGAAGAAACAGTTTGCACTATCTAAAAAGGAGAAACCCTCATTTATAAAGGTTTGCTGCAGATGACTTGACTGAAAATAAATTAATACTTCCTATGTGTATAATACATATTTATCTATTTTACTTATGCCTTTATTCCAGCAACTTGCAACATCTGAGGTATAATTTGTTACATTACTTTTGTTTTTTGCAGCACAGGCAGGTGAAGTGACTTCCTCAGGGTCACACAGTGGTGTCAGTACCAGGATTTGAACTGACAAGCTCCGGATTTGCTGAAATATTACTGAAGACAGAAAAAAAACGAAAACGGGCAAATAGGGCTATGCATACAAATGTCCATCCATCCATTATCCAACCCGCTATATCCTAAATACAGGAGCCAATAAGTAGATATGTATATATACAGTATATATATATATATATATGTGAATGTATGTATGTATGTATATATGTATGTCTATATTTATATGTATATATATATATATATATGTAGATATGTAAATTTGTATATGTATATATATATGTATATGTGGATGTGTATATGTATATACAGTAATCCCTCCTCCATCGTGGGGGTTGCGTTCCAGAGCCACCCGCGAAATAAGAAAATCCGCGAAGTAGAAACCATATGTTTATATGGTTATTTTTATATTGCCATGCTTGGGTCACAGATTTGCGCAGAAACACAGGAGGGTTGTAGAGAGACAGGAACGTTATTCAAACACTGCAAACAAACATTTGTCTCTTTTTCAAAAGTTTAAACTGTGCTCCATGACAAGACAGAGATGACAGTTCCGTCTCACAATTAAAAGAATGCAAACATATCTTCCTCTTCAAAGGAGTGCGCGTCAGGAGCAAAGCCTGTCAGAAAGAGATAGGAAAGCAAACAAATCAATAGGGCTGTTTGGCTTTTAAGTATGCGAAGCACCGCGGCACAAAGCTGTTGAAGGCGGCAGCTCACACCCCTTCCGTCAGGAGCAGTGAAAGAGAGAAAGAAAGAGAGAGACAGAGTTTGTTTTTCAATCAGAAATCAATACGTGCCCTTCGAGCTTTTAAGTATGCGAAGCACCGTGCAGCATGTCGCTTCAGGAAGCAGCTGCACAGAAGGTAGCAACGTGAAGATTATCTTTCAGCATTTTTAGACGAGCGTCCGTATAGTCTAGGTGTGCGAACAGCCCCCCTGCTCAATCCCCCTACGTCAGGATCAGAGAAAGTCAGCGCAAGAGAGAGAGAGAGAGAAACGTAAGTTGGGTAGCTTCTCAGCCATCTACCAATAGCGTCCCTTGTATGAAATCAACTGGGCAAACCAACTGAGGAAGCATGTACCAGAAATTAAAAGACCCATTGTCCGCAGAAATCCGCGAACCAGCAAAAAATCTGCGATATATATTTAAATATGCTTACATATAAAATCCGCAATGGAGTAAAGCCGCGAAAGGCGAAGCGCGATATAGCGAGGGATTACTGTATATGTATATGTAGATATGTGTATATGTAGATATGTATATATATGTATATATGTTTATGTATATATATATGTTTACATAACCTCTTTAACATACTACTTCTCCGCTGCGAAGCGCGGGTATTTTGCTAGTACTTAATAAATGTTCTCTGGATTTAATGTTATTATTAATTGAAGCTTCTAATAAGATGGTTATATATTCTTCACCTGATTTTTCATGTTCTTCTTTTTCCTCTTCTGATTCTAATGCAGATCCAGCTCCTACTTCTTCGACTTTTTTTTTTTTTTTTAGAGTCACACACCCTAAGGTCAGGCAGACCTTATCGAATGTCTACCTTTCAATATTTCAACAATCGCACAAGGAAGAAACAAGTTAGATTTTGATAATTAACATTTTTTCTAAGTCTTTTATCACACATCAGTTGGTTATTTTGTCTAAGGGTCTCTCTTTTGTATCTTCATTTAAATACCAACCTTTCCACACTTGTGGAATTATTTAAACTTTACAGAAAATTCGCCTTCTGCAAATGTCTGGCCTTTTTTCAAAATAATGTTCACACCCCCTGGACCTGTTAGTCCAGAAATTGATACCTTTTACTGTGTTGTTATGAGGGAAATAGAAAAAAATGAGAATACTGTACTTAAAACGTTTACTAATATTTTTAGAGAGGAACGCATTGCATTGAATTATTTGAAAGATGATCCCAATAATATGATATTACCAGCAGATAAAGGGGATGTAATTGTGGTGATGGATACACCCCTTTATGTAGAAGAATGGCTGAGACAATTGATTCCTTGCGTTACAAACTTAAGAGAGACCCTATTCCTTACATTTCTTCACCTATTAACTTGGTGATTGATCTAGGTATGATCTCTTACACTATCACACAAAAACAGGCTAATTTCTTACAGAACCCTATCCATGTATTCCTGTTTTTTATTTGTTGTCCAAGCTACATAAAAATCTCGAGAATCCTCCTGGTAGACCTATAGTTTCTGCTGTGAATTCTATCTTACAACTGCTTACTTAATTAATTGACTTTTACATCTCACCATATGTTTCATTGTCACAATCTTACGCTAAAGAATCTGCTCACTTTATTCGTCTTTTACAGGATCTTGTATGTGAGGATGGCTTCATTATGGCTACTATGGATGTTATTTCATTGTCTACCAATATTCCACAGGTTGCTGCTTTGCACAAAATTCAGAACATGTTTGTCTGCTTATCAGCAGAATTTAATTGATTTTATTGGACAACTTTCCCAGATGGCTTTAGGTTGGAACTTTTTCGCATTTAATAGTAAATGTTACTGACAACATAAAGGAGTTGCGATTAGGGCAGCCTTTAGCCACAGCACTGCTAATTTATACATGTCAGCTTTTTAGGAAAAATTCATTTTTGCTTCTAGTAGTCCTTTCAATGATTCATTAGGGATTTGGCTTTGTTACATTGACGACATTTTGTTTGATTTGGACTGGCGACGTGGATGGTTTGCAAACCCTTTTTAAATATGTTAATAAGTATGCCCAATTTGTTTTTTACACTTAATTATACCGATAGATCTTTTTCATTTTTGGACATTTACATTTATATTTGTTATAATTCTTTTAATTTCTCATTATACCATAAACCTACGGACCTATTTCCAAACTCAATAATTTTTGTAACCTACCCTTAAAATGCTTAAAATGCTGCCATTAGGCCTGGTGATTTTTTTTTATTTTTCTGCCATTTGCACTTAAAGACAGAACGCTCATCTCAAACTCAAAGAGTCATACACTGAAGCCAATACAAAGTCAAGTACTTAGGTGTACGGTCGGAGCTTGGCCATTGGTGCATCATTATGATGGTGGTTCATTAAAGCTGTCTTTTTCAGCTTTATTTTATTGAACAATCCCATTCAAATCTTTGTTTTTTGTAATTAATAGTCCTTACTTGCATATACAAAAATTATTTCTTACATGTGTTCGACTGTAAAACTTTTCCAAAATTTTTCTGAGTCACTGACATTATTCCTGGACAAAAAAAGCTGTATATTGAAGACACTTGCAAATAATTAATCAGTGCTGTATATGAAAAACAGATTACACTGAAGCAACTTATACCAGAGACTCTCGGTATATCTAGGTTGTGTTAAAATTTCTCAAGTTTAATACTGAAAATGAAGACACTACATTACAGTCAAAAAATATAACATAAAAATGTATATAAATCTGTATAGTTGTTTATATTAATTTTCAAGTATCAGAATTTCAGAGCTATAGAGCTACCATAAAGATTGGTCACTATTGTTTTTTCCAATGCAATAGTGTGTTCTTCTGGAATATATTTCTTTTTGGTGTTTCATGAAGGGTGAGAAGGTGTTAAATTAATGTTAGAATACCTAAAAGCAGCTCAAAATATTGTGCACAAGTCTTAAACTTATCAGATAGCCTCAAGGTATAGATTTATAATACTCTGCTATAAAATAATTTATTTCATTAATATCAAAGAAATCAACTTCACATTAGTTACTTAGTGATCAATAATTAGTGAAACTCTTCAGGACTTGTTTTCCAATATGCATATTAAGATCTTACTAATAAATTTAGTACTTTTTTATTTAGGGGACACATAAAATTAATTATTTTCTCTTATTTAAAATATAAAGTAAATTACCTGAAATAATGCAAGAACACTTATTAAGTTAATAATAATAAATGCTACAAGGTTAGAAAGCTGCATTTTTAGCTTTCTCATAGTAAAATTATCATCAACTTACCAGTACATCAGGCTGCTTAAAATATGATATGTCAGATTGATATATTATTTTACACTGCATGATTGGAGATTTAAAAGCCACAAATGTGTTTAAAACATCTGTCTATCTTTGCTATTTTCAAACAGTGTTGCAAAGCGCCAGACCCTGATGTTTTTGGTTCCACCTTATACTTTTTGTTTATTAACTTACAGGCCTATTCACATTCTAATGTAAACTTGGATCACACCTCTAGGAGTCCTTTACAGCTCTGGTTTTGTACCAAAGGAATGCCCAAACCTAACCTACTAGAGATGAGTAGGGTTTCAGTAAGAAAACTCCAAAAGTGTACTTATTCATTTGAGACTTTTAATGTCAAATCCTACCACTGATTCCATTCTAAAGTGTATTTTGATTAGTTGTGTTTCCACCTTGATTGACAAATATTCTTGACCTTCTTCCCCCTATTACGCAGGCTGAAAGTTGACTGTATACATATGTGCTTTGTTTAATGTAAATGCATTGTATTTGTAACTAATTATTCATATTTTAGTAGTAGTAAAGTGTCTTTTCAATTTTCATAATCTTCAAAAAACAGATACTGATTTTCCTTTTTTTGCCTTTTCCATATATGTGTGATGAATTTGTGAATTTCCCCTTGGGATTAATAAAGTATCTATCTATCTATCTGACACAAAACCATTAGATCTTATTGTTCCCTATTTTTAAATATATGTACAAGCATTATAATGTTGTACTTCATTTACTGCATGAAGAAAAAGACCTAAAATAATGCCGAGAACAGTTTAAAATTCATGTAAAAATTGCAAATTCTACTTTACCAAGCCATTCTACTAAAACTTAATTCTATCAAGTAAGCACAAACGTGAGGCTGAAAAAAAAAAAAAAAAAACATTTTCATATATGATACAACATTTGAAAATAACGATACTGACTATGGGATTGATTCAGGTTCCTGGTAAAAATATTAACATCACAGGACTTTTTTTCAACAATATGACATCTTCTTAGAAAAAAATAGTTCAATGCCTCAGATGGTGGCACATTATATTATGCGTTACAAGTTATGCTTCATGGAAAACTTTTGATAAAAATCTAACTCTAAAATCGTAACTGATCACAAATGTTGGGCATTGTTGTCACTCAATAATAGCAAACACTTTTAAATTTGTTTTGTTTGTACTGCATGTGGAATGAGGCTGTTATCTCTTCAGCACAGATGCTTTATTCATCTGTGACACATTCTTCATTAAACTGAACACTGACACACATACCACCATGGCCATCATATGACTGGTGAAATCAGTATTGTAGTTGTACTGGGAAACATAACATATGGTAGGCAGGTATACATAAAAGAAAGCCACAACTTTTTCTCTTTTGCTTTAACGTTTCAGGGTTTATAACATCCTTCAGATCTAGCAACTTTTTCCTATGATTAAGTGACCACAACATAGTTTTAAATGGATAAAATAGACACACTGGAGAGTATTCTAGATTTTTTCCTCTGTATTTCCATTGTTTAAAATGACAGATTATTAAATGTAATTGGTAACAAGTGTGTAACATTTTAAATCAGGAAAATTATCTTTAAACTGCATATAAAAATTCTGTACAGCAAAACTATTTAGCATTATTTCATTATGTTTTCCCGGCCTTTATTCTAATAGTATCTGATATAATGTCCACTCACTGCCACAAATAAAAGGCATTCCTGCAAATCAGTCTTCTGTAGTGATTTGGGAATAAAAGACCATTTGACCATAATGATGCTTCCAGACAGCTCCATGTAAGGTGGTTATGTGCAGTTAATGATCTGTGACATACCACACAAGAAGGCTTAAATAGACATATTATCCACTACATGTGCAACAATATTTGCTTTATGGATGGCTTAATGAATGAAGACATTCAATGCTACTGTAAATGCAAAAATCAAAGAAAATTTATGGGGGACATGTTTTCTTTTAGAAAGAAAGCTCTGAAAATTTTCCATTAATACTTAACCTTTTGGGGCAGCAATTCAACCACAAGAAGTACTCAAGCCAATGAAGAACACGTCACATGCCACTGAGATATGTAGGTTTGTCTAATGATCAATATAAAATAATTTTCCAATTTCAGTATTTTTCCATTAATCATAAATATTCATTACGTAATGTTAATAGCAAATCTTTGAAATGTGAGAAATAACTTAAGCATTTATAAGGTGCTTCTAAGTCCCATGACATATAATTTATATACATTAAGCATTGCTCTAAGGGCATCATTTGCATATTTTTTGCAGCTATGTGCAACAGTTGACTACATGCCACCTTCAATTTTCAAAAGTGATACACTCAGAAAAATAAACTAATAGGGATAAAAGTGTAAGAATTCCTTTACACAAATAAAGTGTATTATTCAGAAAGAAGTAGATATGTACATTTTGTTATTTGTCAACTTCAGTAGACTGTAAACGCATAAATTAGTAGATGGCCTAAATTGTTTTGCTGAAAACAGATTCCTATTAAAATCTTTCAATGCTCAGTTTCAGTTAATCATCTAATATGATTTTATTCAATATTGTTTATTTCATTATGCTACCATACATACAGTAAATAGATTAGTTTTTACAATGTGCTCTTTTTCAACACTCTATGCAACATAGCTTATGGTTATTTGTTGTATCAAACATTCAAAATAAACATCTGTGTCAATAAAATAAAGCCTTTATAGCTTACACATATGTCATATATTCCACAATGACTAAAAAAACAAAATAAACGAAACACCAAAAAAGTAAAATTATTAAAACAGTAACAATTACAAAATGCAATGTTAAAATTAGTATTAAAATATGATTTAAAATTTAAATCTAAACTGCTTCACTAATTCATGTACAGATGCGATTTAGTAGTTAATGCTGGGATTCATATCACTTTCTAAACAGCAATTATATGGTTTCCAAGTGGTAATGAATCCCAAGTGATTCCACAAAAATATCAGAGGTCCCTGTGCTACTCATCGTATCAACATATTGAGAAGACTACTTATAAGTAAATAATCAGAAGATGTGTGTTTCAGATAATTAAACTATTTTAAAAATAAAAAATAAAACAAGAACACACACGGTTTTTATCAATTTTATATGAATATGTTATATGGCCTATGATTTTTAAATTGCTGAAAAACAGCTAGAAAAGTGTTCTGTGCTCTAAGTACTGATGCAGGCAGTTAAGAAAGTGCCGACATGCACATCTCCTGTTTATAGTAATGCCCTACTTACTAGACTTAGCTTTTGTCCAACATATGTCCATTGTAGCCAAGATATTCCCTAAGGTACAATTAAAAGCTTTTAGTTTGTTATGAGAAGGGCTAAGTACGATATGTAAGGCCAGAAAAAACATTTTTCAACTAAACCAATAACAGAAGCACATTCAACTTTAACATTGGATTATTAGTATCATTTTATTAAGAAATATGCTGGCTACACTAAACATACAGGAGTTATGGCACAATTTGGAAGACTTAACATTTTATGCTCAACTTTGCCAAGTGGGTAAGCACTGCAGTACAATGTAGGTGGCAAAATGTATACTGAGCTTTAGCAGAACTGATTTTAAACATATTAAAAGTTCAAAGGGCAAAGAATTAAGCAAGAGACTTGCATTTAAAACATATGCAGATGCATATGGCCTTTTAAACACAAAAAGAGAAAACAGTAGTAGAAAATAGTGATTACTGATTAAATGCACTACCCACTAATGAAAAATATAAATCATCAATTAAATTTCAAACTGATTTGGATAAACAGTGTGCTTATGGCAACAGGCTTCTCCTAAATCTTTAACTGAAATACAATTTCCTAGTTTAAGTCTGCTAAAAGTGCCAAGGCCACAACAAAATGTATGCTGCCCTACTTGGCATCTAAACCAGGCAAAATCAGTGCAGCTGACAAATTTTTTAATATTAACATACATTTATTTTTCTCCACACATTACCTGCACCAAATTTTAGGCAGTTGTTTTTTCTCATTTAACATTAATAGCAAGCTGTGCATAAGTAGCAAAGATTCAATTTCACCAATAAAGTTTTTTTACTGTATATCTTTTTATTTCCTCTTCTATGTATATAAACCAGTCAAGACATTTTGAAATATTTTCAACCTTAAAAAACAGTTAAAGTCAGTGCATTGAATTAAATTCCTATAAAATTAAGTTGTTCTGATTTCGAGTTCTCTTCCTGTAGCTGAGGAGGATTTACTTTTATAGATTGGTGTGGATAATTCACCTTCTCAAGCTTTTTATATCTTTTATTATATTGCAAAATGGAACCATGATGTTTTTAACTAAGATTTTTGTCCCTCATCATCACATAGTAATTCACAATTTCAAAGTAAAAGAAGTGCGATAAAATTTGAAAAAGTCCAATAAGTTTTTGCTAGAGTCCCTGAGAAAATAGACTTTGAACTAGGAGAGAAACCTACTGGCAGAAAATCCCAGAACTGCCTGGGCTATCAATAACTAAGGTTCACAAGTTGAACATGTAAAACAGTTGCTTACAATAAATTCTGCAGCCATTTCATTGCTTTCTTATCAATGACTAGCAAAATACCGACGGTTCGCAGCGGTGAAGTACTGCTTTAAAATTTTAAATAATAAACTGAGGGAAAATGTACCAATAATTATTTGTTAAGGATCTCTTTGTGTACCACGTTGTCAGTTCGCCCCGCCGGTTGTGATATGACCAGGCTGTGCGCTGAGCTTACTCTTGAGCATGCAACGTATAGTTGGCCATGTGAAAAGCAATCTTGCCTCAAATCAATGCCAACCTTTTGTAGGGTCTGTCCCTGAGACTTATTAATTGTCATTGTGAAGCAGAGCCTTACTGGAAATTGGAGGCGTTTGAATTGAAATGGGAGATCAGAGGGTATAACGGGGATGCGAGGAATAAAAACTCTCTCCCCTGAGCCACCGCCAGTAAAAATAGTTGCCTCAATTAGGTTCTTTTGCAAGCATGTGACCTGAAGTCTCGTGCCATTACAAAGTTTCAGTGGCTGTAAGTTTCTCAGTAACATTATTGGTGCCCCAACCTTCAAAATTAGATTATGCTCAGGAGTGCCTGGAGGATTCAGAGTGTGGACCTAGCTGCAGGCTATGGAGGTATATATGTACGTAAGTAGGATTCAGTTAGCGTTGGGAACCTGCGTAAAAAATTTCTTGAAGATGGGCCCATTAAGTAACAAAGACCGTTGGAAAGTACAATATGGCGGCCGACAGTGGTGTGTTACCACCGAAATAAGTACGTATATCGGTTTCAGTTAGCGCAGGGAAGCCGCCTACCAAATTTCGTGAAGATGGGGCCATAAATAAGAAAGTTTAACATGGCGGACGTTGTCAACCGTTACATGTAGAATTTCGAAATGAAACCTGCTTAACTTTTGTAAGTAAGCTGTAAGGAATGAGCCTGCCAAATTTCAGCCTTCTACCTACACGGGAAGTTGGAGAGTTAGTGATGAGTGAGTCGGTGAGGGTTTTGCCTTTAATTAGTGTAGATGTATATGTGTATGTATACTGTATATGTGTATGTATACTGTATATGTGTTTATTATATATATATATATATATATATATATATAGCTGTACCCGGCCACGCGTTGCTGTGGCTCAGTCTGGTTAAATGGAAAAGAAAGAAAAGAGAAAGCGCACGTTTCTAATATGCTTAATTTCACAATGCTTTTGGGTATACAATATTTTTTGTTGTTCCATTGTCTGTGCAGAATGTTACACTGAATAATATTGTTAAGTTCGTAGACGTCTTTGCTTTTGGCCGCAAGAATAGCTCGTTCACTCAGCCAATTGTGATTCTTATAATTGGGTTGAATACAGTAATCCCTCGCTATATCGCGCTTCGCCTTTCGCGGCTTCACTCCATCGCGGATTTTATATGTAAGCATATTTAAATATATATCGCGGATTTTTCGCTGCTTCGCGGGTTTCTGAGGACAATGGGTCTTTTAATTTCTGGTACATGCTTCCTCAGTTGGTTTGCCCAGTTGATTTCATACAAGGGATGCTATTGGCAGATGGCTGAGAAGCTACCCAACTTACTTTTCTTTCTCTCTCTCTTGCGCTGACTATCTGTGATCCTGACGTAGGGGGTGTGAGCAGGGGGGCTGTTCGCACACCTAGATGATACGGACCCTCGTCAAAAAATGCTGAAAGATTATCTTCACGTTGCTACCTTCTGTGTGCAGCTTTTAAGTATGCTGCACGGTGCTTCGCATACTTAAAAGCTCAAAGGGCACGTATTGATTTTTTTATCTGTCTCTCTCTATCTCTCTCTAACTTTCTCTCTCTCTCTGCTCCTGACGGAGGGGGTGTGAGCTGCCGCCTTCAACAGCTTTGTGCCGCGGTGCTTCGCATACTTACAAGCCAAACAGCCCTATTGATTTGTTTGCTTCTTTGAAGAGGAAGATATGTTTGCATTCTTTTAATTGTGAGACTGAACTGTCATCTCTGTCTTGTCATGGAGCACAGTTTAAACTTTTGAAAAAGAGACAAATGTTTGTTTGCAGTGTTTGAATAACGTTCCTGTCTCTCTACAACCTCCTGTGTTTCTGCGCAAATCTGTGACCCAAGCATGACAATATAAAAATAACCATATAAACATATGGTTTCTACTTCGCGGATTTTCTTATTTCACGGGTGGCTCTGGAATGCAACCCCCGCGATGGAGGAGGGATTACTGTATTGGGAAATACTTTTTCAACCAATTCTTCTTTTGACGTCACTAAATTGCAGAAGTTATGAGGCAATGAAATTCGTCCTGAGGTCAGATCAACCGGCACATTTCCGTTCCCAATTTCCAGATTTCTCCAACCCCGTTATTGACAGTTTGCATTATTTGATCGTAAATGCCTTTTTGCTGAAGCGTTGGCTTAGGAATATTTGATTGCACATACGACAAAAGATCACCCATGTTGTAATTTTGTTCACGACGCAATTCTACATTGAACAAAGCAGAAGCAGATCGATTCGGTGATAGCATTCCCAATTGATTGAGAACTTTGTTCGCGAATTCTAAGCACAAATCTTCAATCATTATCAACGCTTAGTTGTAAATGTCTGCTGTGAAATCCATGTTTATATTTGAATTTTACTTGCGTATTCAACGGAAAATATCTTCAGCCATGTGCGATTTATATTTCTCCCATAACCGTATTGGAGATGGAGGAGAGCAGGCGGTCAATATGATTGCAAACAATGCACGAATTTGATTTGGATGTGACGTGTTGCATGCGTCATTAATGTATACATCCCAGTGTCGGTCGTTCTCCAATAAATTCAGAGCTTGACATGTACTTCGGAAAGTGGCATGTGTAACGCCGTTGACAATTCTCAATTGCTGGAAAGACATTGGACCGGGCACATTTACCAACAGCATGTGAACAAAGAAGCATTCATCTTGATTGGGATGCACGGTGTACAGTCTGCCTATCATAGTTTCTTTGAATATGGCAGGCTGTCCGTCGACTTGCTCTCCTCGTTTGCGTTGTTCAAATGATTTTCTACTCGCATTCCATGTGTAATACGTAGGCACTTCCGAATACAGCAGTGTTTTCGCACACACGTCATTTTGACATAACGTAAAGAAAGCAGTTAACGTTGTAGCCGGTGGATTCAGGGCTATTTGTTGTACATTTGCAGCTGTGAAATAAACGCGTTGTCCATTTTCTAGATGTACTGCTAAGTGAACAACATCTGGACTTCGTTCATGTATGGGAAATGAAAGAATTCACCATACAGCTTCATTGCTGCTTATGTATCTTCCAGCCTAATACTGTGCGATTTCATCGATATTTATGACCGCATTCCTATCACTTCTTTCTGGTTGCACGCCAAAAACAACTGCCATGTCGCTGCCTTTATTCACGCACTTACAAATGTATTTGATCGAAACATTGAAATAGAATCATAAAATATTTAGTATGGCGTGTGTTGCTTTTACGTCCAACGGATGGCGCTGTGTTTTCAAAAAAAGCATGTTTTTACCTGTCACAGGTGTGACATCTATATAATATGTATATAAAAACACGCGCATATTCGAGTGCAACGTTCTGTCAAAATTTCAAAGCAATCGGTGAAGAACTTTCAGAGATTTAAGGTTTTGAACAAACCAACATTTACATTTTTATTTATATATGGTTTTGGCAGCCAAGTGCTTTTTTTCCAACCTAGAAGACCTCTCTTGAGATCCGTTTAATCGCCTCGTTGATTGCATGTCTTTCAAGGTAGTTTCACTACCCATTTCCTGCACCAAGTCATCTCCCCTTTTATGAGTGACTGTGTTAGTGGCCGTACTTCATACAGGTCTTTGAACACACTGAATACTTGTAACTGGTGTCGCCCGTCGGCTACTTTCGACAGGGAATGGAAGCAATTGTCGAGTAACAAAAATTATTTGTAAGTGATTTCGCATTGAAGAAATAGTAAAAACTTGATCACTTGGGTCAATACCTAAAGAAATACACACAGCAAATGCAATTGAGAATACACCAGGATCTGTATGATTTAATTGTTGCTGTGCATCTTCATAAACTATGGGAGGTTTGTAAGGAAACAAAGCACAAAGGAAACGAAGCTGCTCTTCGGTGAGATTGAATTTTTTATCAGCGTTTAAACTGTCATAGACATGAATTACAGCACCATCATAATAGGTATACACCCAGTGAGTCACTCGTTCAATAGCTGTAGAAGGTAATATTTGAATTTGTTTTGCATTTTGTGGAATGGGCATTATAGGTATGTCAGGAGTCCACATTAGCAAAACCTCTTGAGTTTGGAAAATTGTATGCGCAGCTAAAATGTCGTTGAATTTGCTCATGTGATCTGTTGATAAATAATCATTATTTACCAACTCATTCATTGCAAAATCTTACAGTGGTAAGATCACTCCTTCCATAACACTAAACACAAACACTAAGTAGACACTAACACTAAAAAACGGCAACACCGCCAGGAAGAACAGTAAATGAGATAAAGTAAAAGTCTACTAAACTTCTTTATTATAACTGCTTTATTATAGCAGGTGAGGGGACGCTGGTGCACGCTTCTTTTTGCCGCTCCTCCCTGTTAACAACACTTTTCGCTAAATTCGCCTTAATTCTGCACTTTCTTCAGCTTGTTTTATTTCGTTTATTGTACGTATAGTTCGTGGATAAAGCCGACTCGAATTGCATGGATTTGGCTTAATATTTACAGATTTTATGGACTCCACTTTACTGGGAACAGCTGAATCTGTGGATCACGAGACGAGACCTACGAATATTTCTTTGTACCTGGCGATCTAGCACCTCAGGATGATCTGTCTCCGTGATTATATTCGCTATGCTAATCTGCTCCCGTTTCATCTTACAGTACTGTACGACCGGGAACTGATCTGATGATCATACTAACCTGGCTTATGGCTCCAGGGCGATCACGCCTGAAATTACCAAGCGTTACTGTTTATGGCTGTGTACTGGAACATCCAAATCTTGCTTCCTCCTCCTGGTGCTGTGCTTTCTGCTGCTTGCTGTCGCCGCTCACCTACGCTACCACACCCGCCTGTCCTACCGGCTTCGTTGTGCTGTGCTGCTTCTACACTGCTATCAGCTAAGTATCACTCACTATTTTACGCTTTGAGTACTGAGAAAAGCGCTATATAAATGTAATGAATTATTATTATTTATTATTAAACACTAAAGTACAAAAACAAAGTAGAAAGTAACACTAAACCGCAACACCGCCAGCAGCACCGGCGCACCGCGTCTACTAAACACTAAGAAACACTAAAGGAAAAAATACTATCCAGTAAGTACCGCATCTACTAAACAGTAAATCAGTAAAGGAGAAAGGACTAACCGCGTCAGCTGCGAAGCTCAGCTCGAAGCGAAATGAAGTGAATGAAATCAGGTGAATGGGAGGGGAGATGATCACGTGACTCCCCCACCTGCCTTAACTCTCCATCCATCCACAAACATAGTCTCTCGGATCCCAACTCTCCTATCGCACACCGCATCTACTACACACTAAGAAACACTAAGTAGAAACACTAAAGGAAAAAATACCATTCAGTAAGTACCGCGTCTACTAAACAGTAAATCAGTAAAGGAGAAAGGACTAACCGCGTCAGCTGTGGAGCTCAGCTCGGAGCGAAATGAAGTGAAAGAAATGAGGTGAATGGGAGGGGAGATGATCACATGACTCCAACACCCGCCTTAACTCTCCGTCCCTCCACAAACACAGCCACACGGATCCCAACTCTCCTTTATAGGTATAGATGAAGCACATTTTTATATCTTTAGTTATGTGAATTAAACAAGTAATTGATGTTGACTGGAGAAAAAATCCCACCTAAACCATCAGTAGCCGACACATACTAGCACCATACTTCCTTGAAATCAAAAAGAAACGTAAAAAATGTGTGCGTACCCAACAATGTCCACAAGGACTGTTAGATATACAGTAAGAATAAACCTCCATTTCAAAATAAAATAAGATTTCATAAAAACCGGGTGGTTTTCACATTTTTATAATATTATAATGAACATAATGGTAACATTTAAGAAGAAATAACTAAAATCCCATTGGAAATAGTGCACTAAGTAAAGATTAATGTGCTCTTGAAAGTTTTGATATGTCTGTGTCAAGGCAGTACCCCTAAGAGTTCATTTTCTAAAATAGCTAGTTTTTACACAGTATAGAAAAAGTCCTGTTAATTAAAAATATATCTAGAAGTTACTGCAAGTTAAAAAAATCATTTCTAGATGTACTAACCTAATTAAGCTAACAATAGATATGTTGTTAGCAAATTACCAAGAACTAAAAAAATCTAACTGCTTTGTACTGTCTTTGTTAGTGTGTAGTATTTAGCAATGTACCACAAGTCCCAACAATTATATTAATTGTGTTTTCCAGTATTTACAGTCATATGAAAAAGTCTGGGAACCCCTCTCAGCCTGCATAATAATTTACTCTACTTTCAACAAAAAACATAACAGTGTTATGTCTTTCATTTCCTAGGAACATCTGAGTACTGGGGTGTTTTCCGAACAAAGATTTTTAGTGAAGCAGTACTTAGTTGTATGAAATTAAATCAAAAGTGAAAAACTGGCTTTGCAAAAATTTGGGTACCCTTGTCATTTTTGCTGATTTGAATGCATGTAACTGCTCAATACTGATTACTTGCAACACCAATTTGGTTTGATTAGTTCGTTAAGCCTTGAACTTCATAGACAGGCACGACTAATCATGAGAAAAGGTATTTAAGGTGGTCAATTGCAAGTTGTGCTTCCCTCTGACTCTCCTCTGAAGAGTGACAGCATGGGATCCTCAAAGCAACTCTCAAAAGATCTGACAACAAAGATTGTTCAGTATCATAGTTTAGGGGAAGGCTACAAAAAGCTATCTCAGTTGTTTAAACTGTCAGTTTCAACTGTAAGGAATGTAATCAGGAAATGGAAGGCCACAGGCGCAGTTGCTGTTAAACCCAGGTCTCGCAGGCCAAGAAAAGTACAGGAGCGGCATATGCGCAGGATTTTGAGAATGGTTACAGACAACCCACAGATCACCTCCAAAGACCTGCAAGAACATCTTGCTGCAGATGGTGTATCTGTACATTGTTCTACAATTCAGCGCAATTTGCACAAAGAACATCTGTATGGCAGGGTGATGAGAAAGAAGCCCTTTCTGCACTCACGCCACAAACAGAGTCGCTTGTTGTATGCAAATGCTCATTTAGACAAGCCAGATTCATTTTAGAACAAAGTGCTTTGGACTGATGAGACAAAAATTGAGTTATTTGGTCATAACAAAAAGCGCTTTGCATGGTGGAAGAAGAACACCGCATTCCAAGAAAAACACCTGCTACCTACTGTCAAATTTGGTGGAGGTTCCATCATGCTGTGGGGCTGTGTGGCTAGTTCAGGGACTGGGGCCCTTGTTAAAGTCGAGGGTCGGATGAATTCAACCCAGTATCAACAAATTCTTCAGGATAATGTTCAAGCATCAGTCACAAAGTTGAAGTTACAAAGGGACTGGATATTCCAACAAGACAATGACCTAAAACAGTTCGAAATCTACAAAGGCATTCATGCAGAGGGAGAAGTACAATGTTCTGGAATGGCTGTCACAGTCCCCTGACTTTGGCAATAAATACATTAAAAAATACATACATACACTCACTGGCCACTTTATTAGGTACACCTGTTCAACAGTTTGTTAATGCAAATATCTACTCAGCCAATCACATGGCAGCAACTCAATGCATTTAGGCATGTAGACATTGTCATAACAGCCTGCTGAATTTCAAAACAAGCATCAGAATGGGCAAGAAAGGTGATTTAAGTGACTTTGAAGGTGGCTTAGTTGTTGGTGCCTGACAAACTGGTCTGAGTATTTCACAAACTGCTGATAAACTGGGATTTTCACTCACAGCCATCTCTAGGGTTTACAGAGAACGGTCTGGAAAAGGGAAAATATCCAGTGAGCGGCAGTTCTCTGGGTGAAAATGCCTTGTTGATGCCAGAGGTCAGAGGAGAATGGCCAAACTGTTTTGAGCTAATAGAAAAGGCAACAGTAACTCAAATAACTACTTGTTACAACTGAGGTATGCAGAAGAGCATCTCTGAATGCACAACACGTCAAACCTTAAGGCAAATGAGCTACAGCAGCAGGAGACCACACGGGCTCACCAAAATTGTACAACAGCAGATTGGAAAAAAGTTGCTTCGTCTAATGAGTCTCTATTTCTGCTGCAACATTTGGATTGTAGGGTCAGAATTTGACGTATGCAACATGAAAGCTGGCTGGTGGGGGTGGTGTAAGAGAGATTTTCTTGGCACACTTTGGACCCCTTAGTACCAATCGAGCATCTTTAAAATGCCACATTCTACCTGATTATATTGTTGCTGACCATATATATCTCCCTTAATGACCTTAGTGTATCCATCTTCTGATGGCTTCTTCCAGCAGGATAGTGCATCATGTCACAAAGCCCAGATTATCTCAAACTAGTTTTTTGAACATGACAATGAGTTCACTGTACTTAAATGACCTCCATAATCACCAGACCTCAATCCAATAGAGCACCATTGGGATGTGGTGGAATGGGAGATTCGCATCATGGATGTGCAGCCAAAAAATCAGCAGCAACTGTGTGACGCTATCATGTCAATATGGACCAAAATCCCTGAGGAATGTTTTCAGCACCTGGTTGAATCTATGACTTGAAGAATTATTACCTGTACTAGCAAGGTGTACCAAATAAATTGGCCAGTGAGTGTACATGCACTTCTCAAAATATGGCCTTAATTGTAATTGAACAGTTCAAAGTCATTTCGAATTTCCACTTGGAATTAGAATAAAACAATTAATTAATTCACCCAGGTCATTAAAAAAAATAAAAAAGTTGTTTATTAATCAAGAAGGAAAGCACAGCATACAAGAATTTTTAATAACAATTGAGGATCACTTCTACATAAGTATCAAATGATAAAAATTATAAAAATCAGTAAAAATTTGTTTTGTCACTTCTTGAAATTATTTTATCATATAATAAACTGCATGAATGCAACTCTCTAAGGGAGAAAACAAAAACTTTTCTAAGAGCACCTACATTGAACTGATGTATCCTACAAACATTTAAAAGCAGAAAACAGCATAAACAAATGGGTTAAATTAAGTAAAAAATAACTACTTAATTGCTTTGTATGTACTTAAAGTAAAAATAAATTTCATACAAATAACTATATTTTAAAAACTTGACAAAATCATACTGTATAACTTTGCCTATAAAAGTAACTTTATGGTTTCCAACCTTGTTTTTCCATTCCATTTATTTCCCAGTTTAGGGGCCTTATTTATAAGCAGAAAAATGCATACAGAAAAAAAAATCAGATTTATAAAACCTGGTGTACTCACATTTCTTTATAAATCACAACCACTTTGTAATAACACTAATGTACCTTGAAAGCCACCTTGAAACATCCATATATGGAGCATGCTAATCAACATTTTACATATGAAATCACAATGCAACAAAACTTCATTGGATAATAGAGCAGACTACCACCTGCATTCGAAAGTATCCAGCTGCACGCCACAACTGAGAGCACAAAATCATATCATTATTAAAGTGCCTCTCCTCTGCATTCTGTGGGTCAGTGAAAGGTGTAAGGTGCCAGCCTCAGAATGGGTAGTCACAACAAACAGCAGAGGTCATATGAAAAAGTAAGGGTTCAGCCAGTTATGTTACCAATAAGCCAGCCACCACATATAGTATCATCCTTCTGTCAAAGTTACTTTGCCTTAAAATAAATGAAGCTAACCCAGTCCACTGAGCCACTATATTTGTCAGTCTCACCTTGACATCACAGATGTTTTGTGCATTAATGAAATGTCACTGCTCATGGCTAACAAGAGCAGCTTCATTCTCACTAGGTGCCCTTATTGCAATAAGGGTGCAGTAAATTGCTCAGATTGTTAGATGAGAACCAGATGCTGCTGTAAATTGCCTTTTTATATTGGCAAAAACATGTTTTATGTACAGTATGTGCATCCTACAGTATATGAAAACTGGATGCAGTGTCTTCCCGGTCTGTTAATGGCTTCCCAAAGAGCAGACATGCTGGACTGAAACTTGGCAGAGCTATTCCCTGAGACTGTTTGCCAGGTCCTTCAGAAGTGACAACAGGTAACTGACACAAACTGAAGAAAAACCAAAAAAGTGCAAATATGCAGCATTAGGAACTAAATTACAGTCTGAACATGATATTTATCACTTGTAAGGTTTCAAATGTTTGTCACGTCAATGCACAATATAATAGTAGCTTGGTGATACGTATTACTATACATGCAAGTTGCTATTTAGCTGGTTTGGCTGCATTTTCCTACTTGATCAATACTGTCATCATTTTGACATTTCTCTGAAATGTGTATGCATGAGTTAGAGTTGTTATAAGTATGCACATATTACCTCATCAAGTCTTCTTTTAGAAATATTGATGTTTGCATGAGAGTGTTGTGTACACATTTCAAGCTTTTCCTTTCGATTTCCTTTCATTTCAGGTTTTATATTTTCTTGAGATTATACTCTATATTTTTTCCTTCTACATAGAGAACTTCCAGGCAATAGTTTAAATGAGTTGGGAACATACATCCTTATTAATTAAAATTATGAATATTTATCTTATCTGAGGAATTTTTAATTATTTTCTTTATCTGTTTTGAGTATAAGAAAGGAAGCATTCTCATAATCTGCCAGTTGAGATATTATATCAATTTGTAACACAATAACACTTTCTACATATCTAATGTTGACAAAATTTAAATGATTTGATATATTAACCATATTCTCTAGTAAAATATGTTTAAGCTGAAAATTCCTATCCAGGATATTTTATATGTTATACTGATGGTTATATACCATATAACCATTTGATTTAAACCATCATTTCATAACTATAGTTGTAGCAATCTATTACCCATTAGGTTGTTCTGGATAAAAAAAGATCTAAATAAATGCATAAGAAGTCAATTATTTGGTTTAGTCTGTTATTTTGAATACATAGCATTCTTATAGCATTTATTATCATTACTCCCTACATTTGGGACCAGACCCTTGCATGACCTCTCCATACACCTTACAAGCCAAACGTACTCATTTTTGGGTAAGATAAACAATGAGAAGCCAAACCACATCTCTAATGTAAGCAATTACTTCCCCATCAAACTCTCTCATATAGTAGTGGAATGACAGATAAGTCATGTGGGTGGATGAACCACTGTCAAGGAACAATAAAACTGATAAATGCTTTGGGCCAATGTTCATTTTGGCAATTGTGAAGTTTCACTAAATGGAGAAATGTGAGCATGATAACTGGTCTCTTAAATGCTGACAGTCTCTTGTGCAGTGAGACAGATAAAACATGATATTTGAACATGGCACACAAAGCTAAAGCCTTCTTATGGAAACCGAAACACACTACACTAGCAAATAGGCTGTTTTGGCTGCCTGCAAAGTTAAATAGGTTGTGTACCCTTTCCTTTTGAGCAAATATACACACATAAATGTGTAAATTATTTAAAATATCTGTTACATACAGCTTTATACATCACCTATTCCTCCAATTTTAATTGTAATCTACTTAGGTGCAGAAGGTTTTTAATTCAGTGCAACTTGCCTTGTACATTAAAAAAGACCATATAGCACATTCAATGATTCTGTTGGTTCGAAAAACTTTGAATTGAGCAATTGTGATTTTGAATGCAATCAGCCCTGTAGCACTATACACTACCAGTCAAAAGTTTTAGAAAACCTCAATTTTCATAGTTCTTCAAATTTAATCAGTTGAATTGCAATGAATGAGATAAAGTGGTAAAAAGGTAAGCAGTAAACTGCCAGAGGTTTAAATTTAAAGTTTAGGTTACAAAAACTGAACAAAGTAAATATTAGAATATTATAAATTGGCCTTCTTCAGGGAAAAACTAATAGTTTACAATAGGTAAAATAATTGACAGGGCAATTCATTGTAAGAAGCTCATTCCTTAAAGCAGAAAATAGTGCTTTGAAATACTGGCTGTAGACTACTGCATACTGGATAGAGTCTCACCTTTGATTTCTCCAAATCTGCAACTTTTGTGGTTGTTTTGGTTATGGTCAACCAGTTCTTGACTGCAGTTTACCTTGTTTAACTCAAAAGAATTCCAAAGGCTAAAAGGGTATTCATGATTGGATTTTTTTCTTCATATAGCCGTGTTCTTTGATTGTTCTAATAACCTAAAATAAAAATACAAAAATCTTACCTTTTAAAGAGGGTCATGTTTTCTTTTCATTTGTGGAAGGAATTTTGTACAGGAATGTGTACTGGAATTAAACTATCCTAACTTCAAAATACTGTATGCATGAATCTACTTAAAAAAGATACCTCACACTCAATTGGTTTATCAAAGCAAACCTACTGAGTAGTCTGCATCTACCAACTACTTGGCCACACACAAGACAAACCACATACAAAAAAAAGAATCAAACATGGGTAAGAACTGCATTGCAACCAATAAAACATTCACTGACTGACACCTTTGCAAACAACTTGGCCACAAAATCTTTCCATGCCTCTCACCTCAGGCCAGTAGTGACCAATATATTCTCTCCTATGAGCTATGGGGTCAAACAGGTCCTTGGTTCACAAAGATAATGTGTATGGGTGCATGGTAATATACAGACCTGAATAGAGGTCTTAGATCCTTGCTGGGAATTCATATGTCCTAATCTGATGCAGCTATTTCAATGCAAGAATATAAGCAAGCTATGTTCATGTGGCCTAAGTCTATGGAAAAACAGGATTGGTTTGTGAGTTTTGACAACTAGGTGGCTGTTTTGCACTGCTCTGTTGTTTTCCAAGATTCAATTCTTCATTTTCCTTCTATCATAGGGTTGCTGTGGCAATACTTGTGCATGCCGTAAGCTGTCTCCCAAAATACACTATGCATTTAAGTAGCATGTTACAAGGAAATCATTAGATTTTCTGCTCTCATTAGAATGATTTATTATGTTCTTATGATGTGCACTTTAGCTGAACTGGCAATTTTAAATTGATCATGCATGAGAGTAAGTGTGGAAGGTATGGAAGAAAAATTTTAGGGTAACCTAACCTTTGCAGGCATATCGGTAAACCAGATAAAATGTACTGAAAGATGACTAAGAAATCAGCAGATGTCCTGTAAAACAGCCAGAATGGAAATTTGTTATATGCACAGAAATTTCAAGGGTGGTGGCTCAATTCAAAGGTATAAAAAGAACCAGAATATAGTATACAGACTTTTATTTTATATACAGTGATCCCTCGCTACATCGCACTTCGACTTTCGCAGCTTCTCTCCATCGCGGATTTTAAATGTAATCATATCTAAATATATATCACAGATTTTTTGCTGGTTCACGGACTTCTGCAGACAATGGGTCTTTTAATTTCTGGTACATGCTTCCTCAGTTGGTTTGCCCAGTTGATTTCATACAAGGGACGCTATTGGCAGATGGCTGAGAAGCTACCCAATCAGAGCACGTATTATGTATTAAATAAAACTCCTCAATGATATACGATATGCTTCCCACGCGGTGCTTCGCATACTTGAAAGCCCGAACAGCACGTATTGATTTTTTTGCTTTTCTCTGTCTCTCTCACTCTCTCTGACATTCTCTGCTCCTAGCAGAGGGGCTATTCGCACACTGGCCTAGAGGACACGGACGCTCCTCTAAAAAATGCTGAAAGACTACCTTCACATTGCTCCCTTCCTTGCAGCTGCTTTGTCCAGCAGTGCTTCGCATACTTAAAAGCCCGAACAGCCCTATTGATTTTTGATTGTTTGCTTTTCTCTGTCTCTCTCACTCTCTCTGACATTCTCTGCTCCTGACGCGCACTCCTTTGAAGAGGAAGATATGTTTGCATTCTTTTAATTGTGAGACGGAGCTGTCATCTCTGTCTTGTCATGGAGCACAGATTAAACTTTTGACTAAAGGGTGTTATTTCATGTCTACAGGGCTCTAATAATGTTAAAAAATGTATTTAGAAGGCCATAAACAGGTTTTCTATGCTCTAACTGTGAAAATATTCGATTTATAAATAAAGAATCCTACATCGCAGAAATTCATTTATCGCGGTAGAGTCTGGAACGGATTAACCGTGATAAACGAGGGTTTGCTGTAAATCATTTGGGTGTATAAATCACCAACAAACCAACCAGAGTAAAATGTATGCATTTATTGACATGGTATGTAAATTCAATAGTTTATGAAATTAACCTCTATTCTTTGTTTCTCCAATTATTCTGACCATGCTGTAACAGACTGCTTTAGAAGAATGCTGCCTCTAAGGCATTTTGCTGATGAGTAATTAAAAGATACCATGAACAGCTCTTCTCCTGCTTGATTACTGAATTGTCCTGTTAGAGGATGTTTCTTTCTTTAATAAGATGTTAAATTTCTACCACGAACTGTACATATGTAGGCCCAATAGGCTGGTTCCATCTCCACAGCTGATAAAAACTTGTGTCCACAGCTGAAAAGATGATTACAGCCCCATGTGACACTGAAATAGATTATACAGTTCTAAGTGTACTTAGCTCATTGTTTTTTAAACTTTTCAGTGCCTGTATTTGTGCATGTTTTGTTTATTTTCATGTGTTCCCAGTAGGAGCAAGCAGACAAGACAGGCACATAAGCAAGCAAAGCAATCCTTGTTAGTAATGAAATTTCAATTTTTAACTGTTTCTTAGGTTACTGTTAGGGCAGGATCTATTAAGTAACATATTTTATTACATTATTATATTTCATGACTCCATGTTCTATGCTAGTCAAATATGCAATTAAAAATTTCACTCTGCTCTATATATGAGAATATGAACATGATAATACTACTGCTACTACTAGTACTATTTGAAGACAGTGATTTCCAACCTGTCTCTAATTATTCTAATCAATAATATTTTAGAATAAGCATTTAAATTGGAGGAAAAGACTCCTTTCTCTCTTTACTACTCTCAATAGTTTTACTCTGACTGCTGGCCCTCCTCTCTTTCTTATGGGTGGGGGTTGATTTGAATCTAGTTTTGTTAGGTTTTACTTGATTGTATGGAATGTGTATGTTAGCACCACACTAGCTCAGATGGAGTAGAACAGAGTGAGTTTTTTTATGGTGGCTGGAGTACCAGTTCTGCCACCAACCCCCAAGTTTTTCCCTGCAGGTTGGAGGGCCTACATGCAGAAATGGATACAGATTAACGTCATGTCCAGGACAGAGCAATTTCAGGTTAAGGGCCTTGCTCAAGGGCCCAACAGAGCAGAGTCCCTTTTGGTATTTTACGGGATTCGAACCGGCAACCAATTGCCACTGCAGATCCCTAGCCTCAGAGCCACCACTGCGCCCCTTCTTCTTTCTTGTGAGAAGAAAGTTAACATAATGACAGATTGCCAGAAACATTGTTTAGTTTTGGTCACTAGAGAATAATTAGTTGAATAAGTATAAATTGTGTCATTAGATAAAGTAGTAATTGTATATGTTACCTAAAAATACTAATGTTTAAGCAGATAAGGATTATACACTGGTATTCCCTAGGAGTGTTAACAAATGTTAATTAATGTAAAAATGGTTTATTATTTCCAAAACATTTGCTAAATCCCTCTGAAATACGTTTAGTTAAGTAGTATGAATAAATATAGCATATTAGTTTGTTTCTTGCTAAAGCTAACTATTACTAAATCAGAATTAATCACTAATTTTATTGTGTGAGAACAAAGGCATTACGAAGTATATTTCATGACAAACCAACAAATCATAACATAATCATAAGCATAAAATAAATCTTTAATTAAAATCTGTATATACTGTATATGTGATTAACTTTGTGCTACATTTAAAAACTAAATTATTCCTGCCTCCAGTATTAGAAAGTAAAATTTTGCAATACTCTGTTTAAACTGAAAATTCTGAAGCCATCTTCATCAATACCAGCCTAATACCTGTCAAAAATTTTAAAAGCTTACCATATCAAAATATTTCAGAATAATTGCAAATCTGGACAAATTTAGATACTGCATAAACCATTCATATATTCTTGAAGAAAACTTGTTTTATAAAGGTATAAGCTGCTCCTTTAAATTATAAATAGCATACAAAATACAGAATAAAATGTATGAAAAAAGTTTTAGCACAAGAAAACACACAAATGTACATAATATAGACAATAGGGCTTGTTATGCGCATTTTCAAATGATGGACTGCTTAATACACTAACTAATTGACAAAATACTTGTTATTAATTTTCTTTCTATAATAAGCTGCATTCAAGGCTACTGAAGTGTATATTATACTTTAAGCGCATGTTTGTAACGTCTTGAAGGAAAAGAAAACAGAAATGTCTGTATGCTATTCCCACATGATAACTAGATTATGTTTTTTCTTTCCTTCTGAAAAGTAAGACTGTATGAGGTTCAAGGATTTATAAAGTGTCAAATCATAATTGATTGCTCCATGTAGAGCAATTTGTGTGGTATTTTCAAACTGTAGGAGTAAAACATACAAATGTTTCTCAGATTTCTATCCTTGGAGAAAAAGAGTATGCTCAGTGAAGCTCAGTTTATAAATATGATTCAGCAGAGAGTGTGCCTGAAAATGTATGGGAATTTACAATGCACATTAATTCCATCATAATCTGGATAAGGGACGAAAAATAAATAAGTGCTAAACAGAACATTTCATTTTAGAAAATTAGCAACAGGCAGTTTCCTGTATAAAGATACCACTCCTGTAACAATTAATCATGACTAAAGAGAACATACAGTCAAAATTTTAATTAAAGTTGATGCACTCTTCTCCTTGCCCCCCATCTGTCAAAAAGAATGTTTAAAAACCAAAGTTATTAGTCTTTATTTGAAAGCAGATCTGGATTATATCGCTACGTTTCTGCAGCAGAAATCATTCATCCATCACAAACATACTGGTGTCTGATAATTCCTACCCCTCTGTAGATAACCAGTGCCCCAGCGACTCACTCTATGATCATAAATCAAGACATGCGTAGCTCCCATGCAACCTGGGTTAATTTCTGTTTACAATAAATCTAGACAGAATGTTGCTTTGACATTCAAGGGCCCTGCTTACAAACCAGATTATAAGAAAACTGGAGAGACTAACAACTTTGCTTGGAATGTGACATCCAGTACAATGTGGGAGGTGGGGGTGGGGGGGGGGTGCTTGGTAGAAAAACACTTTGCACATTCACTCCCAGGCAAAGGCACTAGCAAAGTAAATGTCTAGTCACGAACACTTCGATGTAAACATGTGAATGTGGAAGATATTATGATTAATGATTGTTATCTGTTCTCACTTCCAACCATGCAGGCCTGGTGAACATATTTAAGCATGTACAATTTAAAGATAATAAATTCTTGAGTGGGTAGCACTGGGTATGACTTTTTTCTTTTCATTAACTAAATACTTGAAAATAACTGAATAAATATTAAAGGAATATTTTGACCTTGGAAGAAAGTGCTCTCAATCACATATTTTTTGCTATAATTATATCTAAATCTTTTTTATGTTCATTTGTTTTAAAAATGTTAAATTCAAAAAACACTAGGCCACACAATTTAACATTGAAAATTCTGTTTAAAAATAAAAATTTTAAATTAAAAGTTTATGTTGTAAGCTGGTACCTTCAAGGACGTTAATATATCATTGTGTGATGAAAAACTTTAACATTGTTTCTGACCAATCTATTTTTTATAATGCTATGATGGTAGCTAGCTTCCACTCTTCAATAGTTCACAAAATGATTGTATATTAATGAATAATATACATTTTAAATATGACCAGTTAAGATAATACATTTTATAAACAGAAAGAATGTCCAGCCTTCACTTAAGTAAACATGTTAGTTGCATGAACTCCAACAATCTAATAGTTACAAATCTAAGTATATACAGTAGATATTAAGAAACATGAATGTTTCAAGTGTTAATAAAATGATGATTAATATTTTTTTTATTCAATGGTATTTAAATTTGTGTCAGACAGAGGTCTGAAACAAATTCAAAGGCCTTTATTTATTACTCATGCTTAAGAATACCACAATTTAAAAGTAAATTCAAACTTTCACCAGATTCTGGCAAAACTGCTTCATTTCTACATGTCAGATTACCATCACAGAAAAAGCTGCATTAAGTAATTAAAATAAAGCCTAAGTGTTAACTTAGAACACAAAAAATAAAATGTTACTTTTACATGCAACACTACAATTTTTTTTTTTTTTAATGGAGCCTTGTAGGTGTCAAGCCAAAAAAAAAAATCTGTTTGAATGAATTATGTAAATCGTTCAAACAGATTATTTAAATTTTTTTAATTTGACTCTTATTTCAGTAGTATGGAGCCCCATTTTGTATGAATTCGTTCAAACAGATTATTATTCCCCCGCCCCCCCCCTGCTGTCCAGTTCTTATTACAGAGCCCCGTACAGATTTCCTGGCATAGAGTGAAAATCAGTGGACCGGAAGAGGAACCAGTTTGGAGAGGAGCTCTTTTGAGGAGTCCCGAAACGGGTTTCAAACACAGAAGAAGTTATCAGCGTAGAATAGACTGAAACTATTGGCTGGCTGTACCAGGAAAAATAAATAGCCACTGAAATAAGAAAAAAAAATCTGTTCAAATGAGTTCATAATTTGTTTGAACGAGTTATTAATTCATTCAAACTTTTTTTTTTTTTCCTGACACCTATGGGGCTCCTTGATTTAATTTTTACAAATGATTATTACAGTTTTCTTTGAGAAAAAAACCTGCTGCAACTGAAACTATGGTACTTGAAGATTTTACCTTTTTCATAATAGACACCTTTCATATTTCTGTTTCGTCGTTGTCTTCTTCTTCTAACAATTCTTTGTTTTTTGCTGATTCAAAACTGTTTTCAAAGAAAGTTAAATAAAATAATCCACTGCTGCTGAAGACTGTCAGATGTGTCACGGAGCAGGGGGAGTATGGTGTATACTCAGGCTGTAGAGTCACAGCTTTGATTGTGCCTGGTATACCAGAATCACCATTGTGAAAGTCATTTTTGGAAGCTGCTATCACACTAAGAAAATATATGCAGTGGTAAATAGAAGGAGGCCAGACAGGTTTTAGGTAGCTGTAATACATGGCTACTCATTTTGATTGCATCACATACTTGTAGCTCTGCACTGTAGCTTGCACTGACAAGCCACACTAACAAAAACCAGTGCACCAGTGTCATGACTGCAGCTTTGAATAAATGTACTTCATATGGCATACTGCCAGGATGCAATTCAACAGTGAAGCTGTTCAGCTAATCAGCAGTGACTTGGCATACATTGCAGTCAGTATGCATGTAGCATGCTTCCATGTATAACCCATAATGAGTACCCATTGAATTACAAAGAACTGGAAAAAAATAAACAATTATATGCACATCTTTTCCATGACTTGAGTGAAAAAAAAAATCAGCTGTGTATTTGTTTAAAGCAAAATATATCTTATTGAAAAAACAGGACATGAGTAAATGTTTAAAATAAGTACCAACAATAAAAAACAGGAAGTAAATTTTCACATTTTTAAATATAAAAAATTAACAACAAATAATACTAAAAAAAAAACTTACTTTTATTTCCTACCAAATAAACAACAGGCTGAGATTCTGATTCTTCATTAACTTTCTTTACCATGGAGAACCAGTCTTCCAAGTTCTCAAAACTTTGATAGTTTGTGATATCATATACCAGTAGCACACCCTAAAAGCAAATTAAAATGTATTTTATATTATAATAATCAATAATATTTACATAAGAATTAACATAATATGTAAAGTAATTTTGGCATTAACAAAGACTAGTCTTTCATTTGTTCCAGAAAAGTCTAATACACTGTGTTAAATATATACAAACATACCTAATATTCATTGGATAATTATTTTATGACTGACAGTAATTTATAATATCAGTTGGTCATTAGATATGGTGTATATTGTTTTAATGCTGAGATGATTTATGTTTTCTCTTGAAATCCTGCTTTTATTTGACTTAATTCAGAAAAATATTTATTTCCAATGATATGAGGAAAACCTCAGTAGTAGTTAAAACAAAAATATAATTCCTCAATCAGGCAATTAACATAAACCGAAAAAATTAAAATTCCCAAATTATTTCTCAGCAATTTGTTTTTTACATTGTGTATCATGGTTAATATTTAGAAAAACTCATCTAGTTGAAATTGTGTGATGTAGCAACAAACACAAACATAAAATAAATTTCAACAAAAACTGTGATAAATAAAAATACAGATAGGTATATGTGTCTTGGGTAACCTAAGAAAATTATTTTAAAGATAGTTATCTTAGCAGTAAGCACTTATTTGCCAGTGAAAACACCACTGAACATTAGAATAAATATAAATAAACACTGACACAATAAAAAGTAAGAAAAGGTTCTTGTGTTTTCCAAAATTGGTATCGTATTAGATGGCCACAACAACATAGGTTTGCTTCCCAAACCTCTCCTCAATTTATATTTATTTATTAAATTCCACCACCAACACAACCAATTCACGTTAAAGAGATCATTATTAACTGAACTATGTGGGCTAGGGCTTGAATTTAACAGATTAACAGGGGAACTGGATGGTAACTACTAGACTTGGAAATTCCTCCACTTTGGCAGACATGAAATTAATAGTTTTATATCAACAAGACTATATAGTCAGTGAGCAGTACAACCAAAAATAAGATTTTCATTATGGGGTGTTCAAACCATCAGAAAAAAAAACCATCTTGAAGAAATTCAGAAAGGTGAAGACAAAAAAGCAGTGAAAGTGCCAAAAAGCTGTCTCCACCTGATGAACAACTCTTAAAGATAATTTCCTTCAGTAATAGAAGGAAATCCAGTGAAATGTTTGGTTTGCATTTGGCACTAAACTACATTCTTGTAACGGGAAGGCAATTAAGATGAACCAGTGGCTAAAAGTCTTAGGAACGATACGTCCACATTTTAACATTTCAGTTCACAAAGACACCAGTATGTCAGAAGAAGAGTTAGGGACTAGTAAACTGATGGCCGTCTGCAACCATAAGTGAAACACAGTGGTGACTCTATGGTGGTCAAGTAATGCATTTCAGTCAATGGTGTAAGGGATCTGGCCCAGACTAATACAAATATAAATGAAGAAACAACCTAAACAGGTTTTGATTAAGCGCAAAAACACAACTATGACCGATTAGCAGTAGACATCTGCAGATGAAACACTAAAAGGATATTACATTACTGAGGAA
>NC_041398.2:97293167-97295667 GCF_900747795.2 Erpetoichthys calabaricus | reverse complement strand
GCCTGCCAAATTTCAGCCTTCCACCTACACGGGAAGTTCGAGAATTAGTGATGAGTGAGTCAGTCAGTCAGTCAGTCAGTCAGTGAGGGCTTTGCCTTTTATTAATATGTATAGATATATATATATATATATATATATATATGTATACAGTGGAACCTCAAGATACGATCACCTCTCTATACGAGAAATTCAAGATACGAGGAAAGTATGAGCGAAAAATTCAGATCTAAATACGAGCATTGGCTCACGTAACAAGCCACGAGCCAGGCTATGGGTATGCGTGACACGTTTCCCGATCCGCCTCGAATAAGATCAATAAGATGCTGCAGATGTTCTATCAGACGGTTGTGGCGAGCGCCCTCTTCTACGCGGTGGTGAGCTGGGGAGGCAGCATTAAGAAGAAAGACGCCTCACGCCTGGACAAACTGGTGAGGAAGGCAGGCTCTATTGTTGGCATGGAGCTGGACAGTTTAACATCTGAGGCAGAGCGACAGGCGCTCAGCAGGCTCCTCTCAATTATGGAGAATCCACTGCATCCACTAAATAGTATCATCTCCAGACAGAACGGCAGCTTTAGCGACAGACTGCTGTCACTGTCCTGCTCCACTGACAGATTGAGGAGATCGTTCCTCCCCCAAACTATGAGACTCTTCAACTCCACGGGGGGTGGGGGGGGGGGGGTTTAAAACATTAACATTTAACATCATACAAAGTTATTGTCTGTTTATCTATCTATCTGTGTGTGCCTCTGTCTCTCTCTAGCGCTGCCTGTGTGTGCGTGCGCGGCTCTCTTTCTCTCGGTCTGCCTGCGTGCCTCTGTCTCTCTCTGGCGCTGGATTCACACAAGCTGACGCGGCCCGCCCGCCAGCTCACTCAGTGTTCCTTGTTCTCCCCTAGCGTGAGGATCTACGTGTTTGTGCGCTTGTGATTTCATTGTTTTTTTTGCATTTAACGTGAAAATAATTATTCCACGATGCCTCTTCCCACAGTAACCCGTTTCCTCCTCCCCACCGTCTCCCTCAAGCCAGCCAGGACTCTTCATAAAAATTAACTACAGTTATATTATTTACCAGTGTTATTTATTAAAGGTAGACTACAGTATATATTATTTATCAGTGTTATTTGTTAGGAAAATTGATTTTTATGTTAATATTTTTGGGGCACGAAACGGATTAAATGGATTTTCATTATTTTCAATGGGGAAGTTTGTTCTAGATACGAGAAATTCGCTGTACGAGCTCAGTGCTGGAACAAATTAAACTCGTATCTCGAGGTTCCACTGTATACGTATATATGTATATATATGAATATGTAGATATGTGTATATGTAGATATGTATATATATGTATATATGTATATGTATATATATGTTTACATAACCTCTTTAACACACTACTTCTCCGCTGCGAAGCGCGGGTATTTTGCTAGTATATATAGATATAGATAGATATATATAGATATAGATATATATATATATATATATATATATATATATATATATATAGATATATATATCTATATATAGATATCTATATAAACGTACATATTCGCCCCTGCGAAGCGCGGTGATTTTGCTATATATATTAAACTATTTCAACCATTGTATGATCTGCTTCTCGCAACTGAAAGACGGCACCGTGGCAGAAGTTAGCCGACTTGCTCACCAACCACAAGCGTTACCTGGTAGGTAACCACCCATACAATCAGATTGTGAATCACACTACGAATGCCTGCAATGTAATTACCCCGATCTACATGCTGTCAAATGAACAAACCTCACGCCGTGGCACAACGTTAGGGGCTTCGCCTCTACGTCCGAGGATCGATTCCCATAAGGGAGTGCAGTGACTGTGTACTCCTGATGAGCTCACAATTACGGCGAAACACGTGTTGCATACTATGCATCTTCAAAGCACGGTGTAAACAGTAAGTTTAAATTGAGTTTATAGAAACGCTCCCGCTGCCGTTTGCAATACCATATTAGATGACTTTGTAACAGAGTTAAAATTGCTGGAGCGATACATTTTTAACTGCCGGGTCATGTCGCCTGTTCTTGGGTAGGTACACCAAAAAATTTATAGATTTATGTATGTAATGGGCAAACAAAAAATGTACTATACCCAAAAGCACTACAGTAGTACTCAATGTATCTTTACTTCTTAAATGTTAATGTTTTACTGTTTAATAATTTATACGATTCTTATATGTTATTCAGATTCTTTTATCAAAATACCAGTAACAGTACACTTGACATGACCATTCATAGTATTTATCCTCTTTCTCTGTACGTTTACCATTCGTTTGCTCAGAGGTTGATGCGCTTGCTGCTTAATGAGCAGCTCTTGACCCTAGCGTCCCGCTGCTTCTCTTCTTTCGTCGGCATCTTTTCCCGTTAAAACTGATTTCTTTTAAAACTTTGTATGTTTTCTTTAATTTTTCAGTTAAGCTGGCACTTAAGTCTTCAATCTGCCTCAAGAATGATTACCGAAGGTGGTAGACA
>NC_041398.2:97272495-97287495 GCF_900747795.2 Erpetoichthys calabaricus | reverse complement strand
ACACCCCCCACAATTTCTCAGAATGGCAAGGCCCTTCCACATCCTCTCAGATTGTGAATGCCTCCGAACCCAAACTGAGTACTAGCCAGCTGCCGGGTTTTGTGCGCTTGCAGCGTACTGATGGCTCATTAGAATATGCATGTAAACAGGCTCACACTGCTAGTGACTCCTATTACCAAGAGCGCGATACTGGGAGCTTGAAAACACCACATTTTCTAGAGAAAGACGGTTGTCTTTTCAGAGTGATTACAGACAATTTGATGGAGGAATTTATTGAGCAGCTAGTAGTACCTGAGGGGCATAGAGAGATTCTTTTACAGCTGGCCCATTCTCACATCTTGGGAGGGCACCTGGGGACTGATAAGACCAGAGAGCGGTTATCAAAGCGATTTTATTGGTTGAATATGGGAAAAGATGTTGAACAGTTCTGTACTTCATGTCCTGACTCTCAAATCGTTTCTGCTTATAAGCCTCCTCGGGCTCCTCTTTGTCCTATGCCTATTTGGGATGTTCCCTTTCAGAGGGTGGGATTAGATATTGTAGGCCCTTTGCCTAAGACCAAAAATGGTTTCCAATATATGCTGGTGTTAGTTGATTATGCAACGCGATATCCAGAAGTAGCTGCTTTGAAAAAGGCCAACTCCTCCACAGTAGCCAAAGCTCTGTGCGTGATTTTTACTCGTATTGGCATTCCTAAGAAAATTCTGACTGACCAAGGCACACCTTTTACTTCTCGTGTGATGAAACAATTATGTAAAAGATTCGCTATTAAGAAATTGGGCACCACCGTTTACCATCCTCAGACTAATGGTTTGACTGAACGGTTTAATAAAACTTTAAAACAAATGATCAGAAGAGTTGCTCATAATGATCCCACAACTTCGGACACTGTCCTGCCTTTTGTTTTGTTCGTGGTGCGGGAATCGCCGCAAGCATCCACTGGTTTGAGTCCTTTCAAGCTGTTATTTGGCAGGCGCCCACGAGGCATCCTAGATGTTGTACGAGAAGAATGGATAGGACATGAAACAACATCTCTCGGGGAGAGTTTTGCGGAGCGGGTAGTTTCCTTGCAAGATAGAATTTCTAGACTTTCTTCTATTGCTGTGGAGCATCAACAACGAGAACAGGAAACACAAAAACGTCTTTACGATAGACGCAGTCAGCTTCGCGAATTCAAACCCGGCGATCGTGTTTTAGTACTGGTACCGTCTGACCCGCACAAATTCTTAGCTAAATGGCAGGGCCCGGCAGTTATCGAGGAGCGTATAGGACCAGTAAATTTCAAGGTTAGAATACCAGGCCGGTGAAAACCATTCCAAATTTTACACATTAATCTCTTAAAGAAATGGCACGACCGACAAGGGGTTTACACATCCTTGGCTGCTGTTTCTCAGACTGATGTTGTCATTGGTAACGATTTGACTGATTCACAAAAGACTGAGAGTTATTAACCTTGATAGAACAGAACACTGATGTTTTTTCAGACTTACCAGGCGTCACTAATTTAGCAGAACATAAAATCACCACTGAACCCGGTGTTCGGGTGCAGATGCGGCCATTTCGAATCTCGGATGCACGAAGAAGTCAAGAAGATGCTGGAGCTAGGTGTAATTCAAGAAAGTAAAAGTGACTGGTGTAGTCCGGTCGTGTTAGTTCCCAAGCAAGACAGTTCGGTTCGCTTCTGCATCGATTTTAGGCACTTGAATAAGGTTTCTAAATTTGATGCTTACCCAATGCCCCGAGTAGACGAGCTCTTGGAAAAATTGGGTCAGGCGACTTATATCTCCACGCTAGACCTCACAAAAGGTTATTGGCAGGTGCCTCTAGAGGCTGACAGTTGTGAGAAAACATAATTTGCGACTCCTGATGGACTTTATGAATTTGCAAGACTCCTGTTTGGTCTTCATGGGGCCCCTCTAACGTTTCAGCGAATGATGGATCAGATACTGCGTCCACATTCGGAATATTCTGGGGCGTATCTTGATGATGTGGTGATTTTCAGCAATGACTGGCATTTGCATTTAAAATGTCTCCAGGCTGTCCTTGACAGCCTAAGACAAGCTGGATTGACTGCTAACCCTAAGAAATGTAAACTAGGTATGTCTGCGACTCATTATCTAGGTTACTCCATGGGCAGGGGTTTACTTCATCCACAATTAAGGAAAATTCAGGAGGTGCTCGCTTACCCACATCCTAAAACGCAAAAACAGGTGCGCGCTTTTCTCGGACTAGCTGGTTACTACAGAAGATTCATCCCTGACTTCGCAAGTAGGGCTGCTCATCTCTCAGAGCTCATTAAAGGAAGAAAAAAACGCCCTATTATATGGACAGAACCTTGCGAACGTTCCTTTTCAGATTTGAAAAAAGCTTTGTCTTCTTATCCAGTGCTGCGAAATACTGATTTCTCTAAAGATTTTATACTACAAACGGACGCTAGTGCATTCGGAGTAGGCGCAGTCCTGTCTCAGGTGTTTGATGGGGAAGCACACCCTATCACATATTTGAGTAGGAAATTACTCCCCAGAGAACGCAATTATTCAACTATTGAGAAAGAATGTTTGGCGATTAAATGGGCTGTAGAAGCGCTACGCTATTACTTATGGGGACGAAAGTTCACATTAGTAACTGATCATGCTCCACTTCAATGGTTATACCGTCAAAAAGATACTAACTCCTGTCTCATGAGATGGTTCTTGGGATTGCAACCTTACAATTTTGAAGTCAGGCATCGACCTGGCTCTGAGCATATTAATGCTGATGTCCTGTCACGTCTGTTTGAACCTGGTTTGGAAGATCACTTGATTCACGAAAACGTGAATAAAGCTGAGGGAGGGGGTGTGAGCTGCGAAGCTGATCGCACCCCCAGAAGATACAGACGCCCCTGGGAAAACCCCTAAGAAACATAGACAGATTACCTTCACATTCCTCCTTTCCCTTCTGGCCAGCTTTGTCGCGTAATGTGTCTCTTGCGCGGTGCTCCGCCTTCTTAAAAAGCCTGCACGGGCTTCTCTCAGTTTGTTAAATTGATTGTGTGCTTCTCCTTATCTCTCTCTCAGACATTCTCTGCTCCTAGCGGAACTGTCATCTCTGACTTGTCATGGAGCACGTTTAAACTTTCGAAAAAAGACAAATGTTTGTTTGCAGTGCTTTGAATAAAGTTCCTTTTTTTTCCTACAACCTCCTGTGTCTCTGTGCAAATCTGTGACCCAAGCGTGACTATATATATATATATATATATATATATATATATATATATATACACACACACACACACACACACACACACACACACACACACACACACACACACACACACAGAGAGAGAGAGAGAGAGAGAGAGAGAGAGAGAGAGAGAGAGAGAGAGAGAGAGAGAGAGAGAGAGAGAGAGAGAGAGAGAGAGAGAGATACTTTATTACTCCCAAGGGGAAATTCACATACTCCAACAGCAGCATACTAATAAAGAAAATATTAAAGAGTCTGCGGTTGGTTGACACCCTGCCCAGGATTGGTTCCCTGCCTTTTGCCCTGTGTTGGCTGGGATTGGCTCCAGCTGACCACCGTGACCCTGTGTTCGGATTCAGCGGGTTGGAAAATGGATGGATATTAAAGAGTGATAACAATGCAGGTATACAGACAGACAATAACTTTGAATAATGTCAACGTTTTCTCCTCCGGGTATTGAAGAGTCGCATAGTGTGGGGGAGGAACATTCTCCTCAGTCTGTCAGTGGAGCAGGACAGTGACAGCAGTCTGTCGCTGAAGCTGCTCCTCTATCTGGAGATGATACTGTTCAGTGGATGCAGTGGATCAGACAACTTTTTTCTAATTTTGGTTCTGTACATTACCACAATGAATTTTAAATGAAACAACTCAGATGCAGTTGAAGTGCAGACTTTCAGCTTTAATTCAGTGGGGTGAACAAAACAATTGCATAAAAATGTGAGGCAACTAAAGCATTTTTTAACACAATCCCTTCATTTCAGCGGCTCAAAAGTAATTGGACAATTGACTCAAAGGCTATTTCATGGGCAGGTGTGGGCAAGTCCGTCATTATGTCATTATCAATTAAGCAGATAAAAGGCCTGGAGTTGATTTGAGGTGTGCTGCTTGCATGTGGAAGATTTCGCTGTGAACAGACAATGCAGTCAAAGGAGCTCTCCATGTAGGTGAAAGAAGCCATCCTTAAGCTGCGAAAACAGAAAAAACCCATCCGAGAAATTGCTACAATATTACAAGTGGCAGGGCGGCATGGTGGCACAGTGGGTAGCGCTGCTGCCTCGCAGTTGGGAGACCTGGGGACCTGGGTTCGCTTCCTGGGTCCTCCCTGTTTCTGCGTGGGTTTCCTCCGCGCGCTCCGGTTTCCTCCCACAGTCCAAAGACATGCAGGTTAGGTGGATTGGCGATTCTAAATTGGCCCTAGTGTGTGCTTGGTGTGTGGGTGTGTTTGTGTGTGTCCTGCGGTGGGTTGGCACCCTGCCCGGGATTGGTTCCGGCCTTGTGCCCTGTGTTGGTTGGGATTGGCACCAGCAGACCCCCGTGACCCTGTGTTCGGATTTTATTTTATAAACAAAAATGGCATACTTGTTTATTAGAAAAAATAAAGAAGCAGAATTTTTAAATGTTTCAACTATCAAAACATTTAACGAATTCCTCGAATGCACTTACGCCATGTTACACCAGGCGTCCATTTCCAAGCTTGCTTGAATATCTTTGCAGGACAGGATTCAAAAATAGAATGTTATTTTTAAACAATATACACTTGCAATCAGCCCAGTATGCATCTAAAACAGTATCATCCCTATGCTTTCTGTTTCAGGTACTCCAGTGTTCCTGGTACATCCAAATGTTTTGTGTATGCTAACTGAATAGGAAACTCTAAATTAGTCTTGTGGGGGTGAGAGCAATAGACAGTCAGTTGCCTTAAGTGGGTTGATTCCTTACTTCTACTATACATTATGTTACCAGAATAGGTAAGAGCATGAATGATGGCTTCTTGAGTGGCACTCACCACTCAACTGCCAACCCTCAACTAAACCCTAAAATAAGATTAAGTATCTTTCTGGAGTAGAGTGATGTTTGAGAAAAAGTATATGTGAAGCAAAATCCATTTTCTGGCATTTTTTGTTTAAAAAAAATAATCACAGGCCTGACAGACTGTGCGCTCACCACTCAACTGCCAGTGACTTACTCATATTCTGCAAAAGGCATGCTGTAGTTTTACAATTTAAAGTGACTATTTAGACAAACTCTATTACAAATAGAAGCCATCATTCATGCTCTTTCTTCCTTAAACACCAATGTCAATGAAATGTGTCACCTTCCAGTTACTATTCTAGCAGTGAAACATTTATTTTCACCTAACTTTTCAAAAAACACACTTGTGTAATTAAGCCAGATAGAATGAAACAATATCAAAGGAAAAGTATGAACGTATTCTGAACAGTAGATTTGTACAATGAGATTGGCAGGACCATATATGTCAGGCTGTTTGACTGAACGTCTCAGTCCAAGGAATTAACTAATCAAATATACCAGAGGCACGAACGGGATGGCACAAATGTAAACCAAACGTTATTGACAAATGATTCTCATGCTCTTATCAGCATGTTTACTGGCAAAGATTTATTTAATCAAAGAAGCTTTTTTACATTCAGAAATAGTACAATGACTTAATGACCATGTCACCATCGATAATTCAAGGCAGGGTTTTGTTCTCAAAAAATTTGGTCCATCTGTTTTAGTAATTTGTGTTAATATAAATATAAAATAATCATTATTTTAGTAATATAAACCAGGTACAATAAACATAGTATGAAACATGCAATTCAAGAAATGCCAGGGTTGTAAGGTGTATGCGGACCAATTCAGCAATTTAGCAGAAATCCAGCCTTGGAGTATTTCAATCTTTATATTCCTAAAATATTGTCAGGATACATAGCAGGCAAATAAATGATTTTTCTACAACTGTTTGCAATGACAATGTAGTCTCCTTGAAAACTAAAGGTTTAAACTGAAAGAAAAATATGTTTTTGCAGTGGCAGTTCAAGCATTTTGAACTGGAGACACACACAAATTCCAAGGATTTAGCATATGACCATGTGGGGAACAGACCGGACACAGACAGGTAGACATGATGTTTAAACCACACACGTTTATTCACAACTACTATTTACACTTATCGTGAGCACAAACCCAGTGTCGCAGCACCAATCACCCCTCAAGTCCTTGGCCACACGCACAATGCCTTCTCTCAGTCTCTGGTCCGCCTCCACTCCTCTCCACCAAGCTTCGTCCACTTCCACCCGACTCTTGGCCCTAACTGGAGGGAGGTGGCCCCTTTTATTCACCTCGGAAGGACTCCAGGTGTATCCTGAGGGCTTCTGTAGCCACACCCCTGTGTGGCGGAAGCTCTGTCGGCATATCCGGAAGTCCTCTGGGTGTCTCCAATACTCTTCCCCCCCAGTACTTCCGGGTGTGGCAGAAGTACTGAGGTCCAGGGCTCCCAAGGCATCGGGGCGCCCCCTGGCGGTGACCACGGGCCCCTACAGGGTTGAGCTTCCATGCTCTCTACCCATGGCCCCCAAAGCAACCAGGGCGGACGCCCCCTCGTGTTCTGGAGGAGGCACAAGCCCTCCTCCGGTCCTCCTGGGCATCCTGTCCGGGTAGGAACCCCAACCGGGTGCCACAACCAATAAAAACCATTACTGACATCAGAAGCCAGAATCCTATTTTAGACCCAGCACAGAGTTACATTTCTGATTGTCAATCCTTAAAGAGGGTATAAAGTTAGCATTGTCAGCACAGGTACATTGTTTTAAATTTAAATTGGAAATTTAAATTAAATTTGACTGCTGATGCTGTCATTTTCATCACTTACTACAATTCTCTCTCATTATTACAGTTTTGATATGCATTCATCACACTGTTTTATGTTATTTCCACAGTTATTTTCTTCCTCAGACAATCTGCCCCTCTCTCTCCCCTCACTTTGCACTTTGTCTTTGCAGTGCAGTTGTTAGTTGGCTTGAAACAAGTATCTGTATGGGTGAAGAGAGCTCTTTCTCATTGTTTTGTGTGCTCATACCATTTTCTAGAAAAGCAGATTGTGGGAGAGAAGTCTTATATACAATCAACATGTGACATTTTCTAATTTCTTTGATAAGTGGTCCATGGCATAGAACAGACTGTGAATGCTGGTGTCTCCGTTGGCTGCAAAGCCTGTGAGCGGTCAGTCAGGGAGATGGAAAGTGGAAGATGCACTGTGCCCAGGAAGGACAACAAGGGAACCTGATGACTACAAGGTTTTATTCTGTTTTAACTGCATGTATTATTTACAGAATTATAACTCACAGAGTTGCATATGGTTTTATTGGAATACTTATTATTTATTTACTTACGGAAGTCACTTTTTGCACCTATCCCTTGCTACATGCATGTGTCCTCATTTGCCCGGCTCATCTCTGTACATTTTATTGTTATCTGTGGGTCATTAAATATTACGTCCAAACATCAGTAGCATGTGAAAATAATATAAAACAATACAATACAGTTAATGACCTTCAAATAAATGTATTGAGTCCAAGCATTCATAAGTCAGGCTTGTATTGTTTTATAAAAAAAAAAAAAAAAAAAAAAGGTGCCCCAGGAAACCGCCTAGTTCACCTAAATGGCAGAGCTGGCCACACCAATGTTGACCCATAACTATATGAATTAGTATGGTAACATGTGCACAGTGCCATGTAGCACATGCATGGTGCCAGCTACAGACAAAATTTAAAACTTGAAACCAAAACTATTCAGCTGTTAAAGCCCATATTCAATAGTAGCTTCAAAAAATTAGAGTCAAGATATGACAAATAAAAATTGGACAATGGTAATTTCATTTTCTAGAATACAATACTTTGCAACTTTAAACTTTTTTAATGAATTATTTAAACATAAGCACTTGTGAGACTAATATTTTAACTTATTTTTAATATTTATTAATACTCCATTAAGTTGTACATTATATGTGGCCACACAAAATAAATTAATAAATAAATTAATATGATGTTGACATTTTTGATGATTACCAAAACATTTTGGGTTACAGTACCTTAAAAATGACAAGTGAGGAAAACTGAGTATGCTGTCTGGCTAAAACATGCTAATTCTAATCACAGTAATAATAAAATGTCAATACTATTGCCAAACAAATTTTGGCATGTGTCAACAGTAATTATTCACATCAGTTTGCTAGTTAAACAGCCTACAAAAGCAAAACTGATACATTTGTACATATGGTGAAAGTAATATTTTAAAATACTGAAATCATTAGTATAACATTGTAAATCCTAGGTATGAACTCCAAAATAATGCTGTAATGAGGCACAACCAACTTATCAATAATGAAATCATCCTTGTCATACATAATTAAAAAAGAAGAACATACCAAGAAAGAACTTAACTCAAACATCTAATTACATCACATGGGCTGAAACTAGTACACTATAAGCATTTTACCTGAGCTCCATAAATATATTTATCCAACATTTTTCCTCCAATTGTTTGTCCACCAATATCCCAGACTTGCAGTGTAACATTAAGGTTTCCTGTTAAAAAAATCAAAAGAAAATAACTTTAAACAGACAAATTAATTAACTAAATCATCACCCTCTTCTCCCTATAAGCATTAGTAGCTACAATTATGTTTATAAACTATCATAATAAATACAGTATGTACAGATTACATTAATATTCAAGTAAGATATACAAATATTTAGCTAATGTTGGTCTATCAATTGCACACTTTCTTCTGAACACTAAACTGGAATTAAGCAGGTATACAGTAATCCCTCCTCCATCGCGGGGGTTGCGTTCCAGAGCCACCCGCAAAATAAGAAAATCTGCGAAGTAGAAACCATATGTTTATATGGTTATTTTTATATTGTCATGCTTGGGTCACAGATTTGCGCAGAAACACAGGAGGTTGTAGAGAGACAGGAACGTTATTCAAACATTGCAAACAAACATTTGTCTCTTTTTCAAAAGTTTAAACTGTGCTCCATGACAAGACAGAGATGACAGTTCTGTCTCACAATTAAAAGAATACAAACATATCTACCTCTTCAAAGGAGTGTGCGTCAGGAGCAGAGACTGTCATAAAGACAGAGAAAGCAAACAAATCAATAGGGCTGTTTGGCTCTTAAGTATGCGAAGCACCGCGGCACAAAGCTGTTGAAGGCGGCAGCTCACACCCCCTCCGTCAGGAGCAGGGAGAGAGAGAGAGAGAGAGAGAGAGAGAGAGAGAGAGAGAGAGAGAGAGATAGAGAGAGACAAAGAAAAACAAACATGCAAAAATCAATACGTGCCCTTCGAGCTTTTAAGTATGCGAAGCACCGTGCAGCATGTCACTTCACTAAGCAGCTGCACAGAAGGTAGCAACGTCAAGATAATCTTTCAGCATTTTTAGACGAGCGTCCGTATCGTCTAGGTGTGCGAACAGCCCCCCTGCTCACACGTCAGGATCAGAGAAAGCGCAAGAGAGAGAAAGAGAAAAGTAAGTTCGGTAGCTTCTCAGCCATCTGCCAATAGCGTCCCTTGTATGAAATCAACTGGGCAAACCAACTGAGGAAGCATGTACCAGAAATTAAAAGACCCATTGTCCTCAGAAATCCGCGAACCAGCAAAAAATCCGCGATATATATTTAAATATGAATACATATAAAATCCGCGATAGAGTGAAGCCGCGAAAGGCGAAGTGCGATATAGCGAGGGATCACTGTAAATAAATAATGGATTAAAAGACTACTTTAATGAAAACAGTAGGTTATAGTGCAAAAGCATGTTTATAAATGTGGTGTTATCCAAAGGGCAGCCATATATTTCATTTACATAAATGGTTTTAATAAGAACAAAACACTGGTTGAACTTCCTTAATGCTCAATTTAATGGATACTTACACAAACTCCCTACAGATCATCTTGTACAACAATTCAAATTTAGGCAGGTATGATGAAATTAAATAAATGGATGGTAAACAAAACTGATGACCAAAAAATGTCATACATCACATAGCTGAACAGAATTATTTTAAATAGAATGAACTTCATTTATAGACATTAAGAGTGCTGTTAGGTCTAACATAAATTGGTAATGTGTAGTGTCACATCTGTAAGCTATAAGGGTTCATTTATACTTCACGCTCAGAATGCGTACGCGCACGTATCATGGCTGCCATGCGTTCCCAGCGTTCATTTGATGCGTCCAGTTTAAAAATTAATGCGACTCGTGCACGAGTTGCAGTACCTACAAAAAGTCGGGGGGTGCAGTGTGATGTGACATCAGAGCCTCTGTTTACTATCTACATGTGACAGAAAGCCTCTATGCGGATCCTACAGGATCGATGTGCGCGCTTCAATGTTTGATGAATGGTTCAATGTGGTGAAGCAAAATGCCGACATACAGATGCATTTGTGGTGCTTTTATATTCAAAAATAGCATATTCACGATCGTAATGACATGATACATTTTAAAAGTCTCACATACCACCTTTTGTGCCATCTTTTTTTCTGGGGCTTCCTCCTGACCTGACAGCAGCGGCAAACAGCAATAGATCACCACACAGAACACATTAAATGTATAATATTCCAACTCTATGCACATTTAGAAACTTTAGAATTATACTTGATATCACTTTAATGATGAAATGAATTAAAGCATGTACTGTATGTTACATTTTACAGATAAATCGTTCATTTTGTTTAAATAATGAATACTGTTAATAATTACACACATGGGGGTGACACGGTGGCAGAGCGGTAGCATTGCTGTCTCGCAGGGAGTCACGTCGCTGGTATTCCCTGCCTGGAGTTTGCATGTTTTCCTGCTGGGTTTCCACAGTGTGCTCCGGTTTCCTTCCAAAGATATGCAGATTTGGTGGCATTAAAATGATGCTAGTGTATGTGAGTGCTTGTATTCACCTTGCGATGAGCTGATGCCCAATCTAGAGATTGTTTCTGCTTCGTACTTACTGGAATGGACACATCAATGGATTTAATCATTAAACATCCTTTTCAGGGATATTGCGATAAGGTGTCATCGGAATTTAATGGGTGTACCAAGCAATACACAACACAGCGAAGCCGAGCCTGTTCTCATCGTGATATCTCGCACTGCCACCTGGTGGATTCCTCCAGATTTACGCAAAGTATGCGCGAAAGTATAAACAGTAAAATGCTTGAGTAGCAGCAGCATCCGCTGGAGCATGCGTCGCGTGAAGTATAAATCTGGCCTAAGAGCTGAAACAAAACACAATAAGCCTAAACTGAACTGAAGCCACAAACGTACAATAAATGAGAAAGAAGCCACTATGTTAGTAATTCAAGCATGGAAAATATACCATCAATCATTAAACCTACTTAATAACAGCACTGGGTAAAAAAACATGTTATTTTGCTATATTTCAGAACTAGCAACGATGACTTTGAAAACTATAGCTGAGAAGTATATGCACTATTGACTGTAGGAAAACACATGATTATAAGCAGGGACAATTTGTTCCTGTGTGCTGTATGAAATAAGTTGGATTTGTTGGTCACAAGAAATTACTAAGCAGGAGACATGTAGCAGACCCCAAACACTTTTAAGACTGCCAAGTGAAAAGACAAGAGAAAGTTTTTTGCATGCTAGTGTACACTATACTAAGAAGTATGTACATAAATTGAGAGTTTGTCATCTCATACACTATATTGTTAAACACATAACTTTTACAGTGAGTATTTGTTAAATTAACTCTTATAAAGACACGTGTGTTGAATCCATTTGTCAGGCACTACCAATTAAATATCACAAACTGAACAAAACTATTTCAGTTTTAGTTAAAAAGCTTATTTCTGGCAGAATGGCACATTTAGGGCTATAGATATCCACTGATAGAACATTTCAAAACATCAAATTCAGGGGTAAAACAACATAAAAATTAAGAACACCAAAATCTCAAAAGTGCTTTTAGTGATTTAACTGAAGATAGATAAAGTTATAGAAAAAAGAAAATTAGCTGGCGTATGGTTTTTTGTTTATCAGTTTTTGTGGGTGATAAAGCTGTAGATAGTGGAGTATTCATAGACAAAGCAGCCTTCTTTTGCCTCAGCTGTAATAACATGGAGAAATGGGGCATGCAGTTCATGCAAAAGAACATCACAAGCAGAACAGCACCATGGTATAAGCTGAGGGCAAGAGGAAAAGGGCAGCAGCCCTACACAGATAAAAAAGACAAGGTGGTGAGCTACATAGAAAATGAGATTTGAAAAGGATGAGGAAGACATGGTTAGCCAGTGGCCTCCTTCGGTACATGCAGTACTCCCTATTCTATTGACAAACACCAACACAGGGACTACAATTACCATCAGCCAGTGAGCTGCTCCAGAAGATTTCATCAGTGCTCACAAAGTTTAAATAAGAGCATCAACAAAAGTGACATGTCACCAAAGGTAGCAACTGCTGAATTTTTTCTCAACCACTCTGGGATAAAGATTTTATTGTTTTTCTGGACTACAGCATTTATCTTGGAGTCTGTCTTTTTGTCTCATCTTGGATTTTGTTTAGACATGTTGCATTAACAAAAGATACTTTTGCCCCAGTTTATTTTAGTCTGGACTCTTTTCTGAGAAATGTGTTGCAAAACCACTGTATGCATTGTTGTCAAACCTTTTGATGAGCCATCTTTCTTTCTACAAAAAACAAAAAAAAAACTTTTAAAACTCCCAAACCCAAATACCTGCTTATAGTAACAGCTGAAGAAAAAGCTGTTTTGCTTATTATTACCTACTACGATCTTATATTTCACATTATCTATAGTATGAAGCGAGATTCTGGCAGCTGGCCAGTGGCTATGTGATGTACTTGACCATACATGCACTTCATTTTACTGTGTATACCATATGTGACAACAAATCTCTCTATTATATAAAAAAAATCCGGCGACAAGACAAGACTTTTTTGAAGAGATTTTTTCAAGTCCGGTGAGACTTAGGCCATGAAATTTTTTCAAGTCACACCCTCCTCTCACAGTACACACACAGTACTCCAATCTCTTATTCGTGTGAATGCTTTTGCCAGACACAGTTCCTGCTCTCTCAGCTCATAAATTTTAACGTTTTCCTCACTTTAAGTTCCCAATTAAGGAAGATGTATTATGTCCAAATATTATTGAAGAATTTCATCACAAAGGGTTATCAACAGAAAAAAATGATACATGGGCAATCCTAGCACAGAGAAACGATGAAGTCAAACGAATTAACACCAAAAATGTTGAACGGTTACACGGCAAATTGGTTAAATGCGTATCAATAGACTATGCTGAAACAGTTGGCAGTGATCGTGCGGAGCATGAAAACATCAACTTACAATATCCCGAAGAATATCTACAACTGTCAACACTGTACGGTCTTCTACCATACGAATTACTATAGAAAGAAGGATGTATCCAAGAAAGGTAATGTAGTATATCTTCTGCAGATAACATTAGACAGCAAAGGAGATCTTGATGCCATTCGTATTAAAAGTTAACAGTTTCCTGTTAGAATAGCTATTGCAAAGACAATTAACAAATCTCGAGCCAACATTTCAAAAAAGTCATTTTATTTAATAGAGAGAAATTCAATCACGGGCAGTTATACATTGCATTGTCACGATGAAAGTCCAAACACAGAATCAAAATTTAATGTGATATTGATGAAAATTTAATTCAAAAAATTGTTTTTACTGAAGTTTTACAGTAAAAGTGTAAGTTTAAAAAGTATGTGTGTTAATTTCAAAGCGAAACAGAATGAAATCGTATTACTCAATGAATAACTCTAATGCAAAATGAAACATAATTTACTTTCAAATTATTACGTTTTACTATTTTTTAATATGGTTAATTACTCATTGTAATGCAAAATAGTCAGTTCTATTATTCATATGTAACAGTTCCCATGAAAATAAAAATCTGTTTAAACTGTACATCCGCATCCCCATACGCAAGTGGCAGAACCATAAAGAGGCTAGTGCATAGCGCAGACCTGGGAGTTGGCGAGTGAAGCGAGCTGGGGGGAAAGCCCCCTTATCTGATATAAAAAAAACTGTAGTGTAATCAGTTTATCATTGCAAAGCCTTGTGTTTTTGAACAAGCCAATACTGTTGTTGACTTACATATTGTCACTAAATTCACAACACCAATCAATGATCAGTGTTAAGTGGTTTCTACATTATCACCAAAAGTAGACTATTAAATTTAGTAGTTTAGTGCTAAATTAGAAATTTAGTAAATGGTCTGTTGAATCAATTTCTATAGCAAAATACAGATGGTAAAGTCAAAATTCAGCACGAAGAGCATGAAATCATGGGTTTATCAAGCCTTGTCTCACATTCATAAGCTGATGGTGGTAAAATAATTAATAATGGCGTGTTACCTTGGCACCCTTTAGATATCCTAATACTAACTACAAATATATAAATGTACAAGCATAAATAAGAATTGTTGCTAAACATATGTATCTCTTTTCATCCACTTTTATACCATTATTTAAGTGGAAACATCCAGTAGGATAATGCATCATATCACACCTCATTTCAAGCTGGGTGAATAAACATGAAAGCAACTTCAGTTTATTTCAAACGCCAACATAGTCTCCTGCTCTCAAACAGAACACCTTTGGTATCTGATGGAAAAGGAAGTTCACTGCAAGAATGCATAACCCAAAAATTTGCCAAAACTGTGTAATGCTAGTAATTTAATCTAATAAAAATGTTAAGGATTAAGTTTAGCAACTAGTTGAATCCATGCCTTCAAAAAATAAGGATGAATTAAATTAATTATGTAATTAAATGAGGCGAAATAATTTTATCCAGTACTAAACAAGTGTATGTAATAAACTTGCCACAGAGTGTATTACAACAACAGTTCTGAAGATTTGGTCCACACTGTCATTTTTGTGACACCTTTCCACACTTTGACTTTTACCTTAACAAGTACATGTT